>NW_004955506.1:919520-945049 GCF_000276665.1 Chinchilla lanigera | reverse complement strand
CGGGGGGCGGCGCCAGGCGCCGATGACGCGCTGGGGACGTGCCGCGCGAGCGGGGAGAGCACTTAAAGTCGCCCCCGGCGCGGCGCCTGGCATCCGCGGCGGGCAGGGCGAGCAGAGGCAGTGGCGGCAGGTAGGCGCGTCCGGGATGCTCCGTGTGCGGGCCGGGGCGGGGACCTCGAGCTGCACCCCGGCTCCTCACCCTTACTCTTTTGCCCCCGGGGCCCGGGGCGACCCGGCTCAGCCGAGCCCTCCCAGCCCCCGTGCTTCCCACCACGGGGTACCAGCAACCCGGCTCCCCAGCCTTCCCGGGGCAACCATCCGTCGGGTTGCCCTCGGGGGCTGGGCTCCGGCCAGGAGGTGGCCGTGCCGGGCAGCGGAGTCTGTCCTGAGTATAAATAGCTGGGTCTGTGGCCAGGGCGCGAGGACTATACTTGGTGGGTGTCCCCGAAGGAGAGGGGCGCACGTGCGCTCTGGGCCAGGGCCCACGCGAGGGAGTGATCTCTCGGCCCTTCTTTCTCCTAACTCACCATCTAACGCTCACCTTCGGTATATAGCTGAGTCCAAACCCGGGGCAGAGGTAGAGGGCCCCCTCTAGAATCGAGGTACCCCCAGCCTTGCCCTTGCTGCTCCACAGCCTGCGGGAAAACCAGACAGGGCTCTCAATTTCCTTGTCTGAAAGTGGGTGGATGAGGTGCTTACCTGGATGCTGGGCGATCCAGAATCCGGCACTCAGAGGGAGGAAAGCCGTTAGCTCTGGGCCTCTTGGGAGACTGGCTCCAAATAAGAGCAGCGGGGGGCCCGTGTCCTTCTTGTCCCAGAAGCACTGGGCTGCTTGTCCAGGCCCCCAGGCTGACAGAATCAGTGTGTGATGACTCGAATCAGGCCCACTGAATGGTCTGAGGGACAGCAAAAGGAAGGTGGCCTCTCCAAGCAACCAAGCCTGGGGCTGGTCTCATGGGGGATCCCTGGGTGGTGTTTCCAAGAGGGTCCCAACTCTGTTCCGCGGGCCTGAGAGTTGGCTGTGTCTGGTGGGTGCTGGGTCTGCCCGTGCTGAGGGCTGGGCAGTTCCAGTAGTGTAGAACCCCCTCTGGATGGGCAGTGACTGGTGCTCTGCCACTAGGAGACAGGGTTGGGGGCTCTGCACCCAAAGGGGCCAGGGGGCACTGCCTGGACAGGTGTGGAGCCTTCCTGCCCAGGGCTGTGGTGTGGTCAGGGCCTGGGGTGGCCACCAAGGTGGACTCGCTCCGTTTGACCTTGGGCAGGGCCGGTTACCCAGAAGGCTATGGCCCTCACTGCCAGGAGCATGGACACTAAGTTGTAGGGACAGCCAGGAGAGGGCTCTGGTGACCTCAGAGCAGCCAGCAAGACTTGCAGGTGGAGGGGCCCACAGACGTGGTCCTGGGGATGGAAAGCGCCAGTGAGGAGCCCCAGGGGAGATGGCGCTGAGCGACAGGAGGCGCCTTCGAACCAGGTCCTGGGCCACAAGACACCCGGCTCTGGAGCAGAGGCTGGGGGGGAGCGGACAGCGCCTGGGCTCCTCCCATTTTCAACCAAGCTAGCACACCCCTGCCCGCTGCATCCATCTGTGAATTGGGCCGTGTGGGGATCGGGTGCCGAGTCCCGGGGTTCCCGCGGTTGGTGAGCCGGCGTCCCCGAGCGCCAGCGGAGGCAGAGGAGGCCGGCCCACCCCGCGAGGGGCGCCTAGAGGCTGGCTGACCCTGCGCACGACGGCCGCTACAGTAGCGCCAGCAGGGCGCCTACTCCAGGCAATACGGCACGGCTCCTCCCTCGGCGCGGTCGTCACGTCCCCCACGTCCCGCGGCTGCCCGGGCGGGCAGATCTTCCTCCCGCCCCCGCCCCACCGCCTCAGTCCGGGTGCGACCGCCTACCCGGCCCTGTCGGTCCGACCCCTCCTGCATCCGGGCCGCGGCGAGGAGGAGGGGCTTCGCTTCTGGCTTCCAGGCGGCTTCCTCCCCACCTGACCGCTAGCACCCATGGGGCGGTGGGGGGCGCTTCCTGACCCTGGGCCTCCCCTAGGGAGGGGGGGGCCGCGACCTCGGGGAGGGGAGCCTGTATAGGGCCCAGCGGGGGTGGCTGTAGACAGAGCTGGCCACAGACCCCAGCCTTGAGAGATGGGAGCTGGACAGCATGGTAGACCGGGCCCCAGGGTTGCCTCTGTGTGGCGGGAAGGGCTAAAGCCTCAGACGAGACCGGAGCCCAGACACCACTTGGCAGCATCCCTGGGGGACTCAGCCCCTCAGCCTGGGCGAATCTGCAGCATCCCCCTCTGGCCCCAGCAGATGATGTAAAGTAAAGCCACACAGGAGAGGTTGCACTAGGGCTGAGAGGGCCCGTCCTGAAGGCATGGAGGGCTGGCCCTCTGCTCTCTGGGAAAAAATCCTAGCATTATGCCCCAGCACACCCCGGGGCGCCTGGTCTCTCTCCTGTGGGGAGGGGGAGAGGCATGCTGCTGGTGACCTGTTTGCACAACGCCAGCCACAGAAGAGGAAGGAAGGGCAGCTCTGAAGCAGGCCTGCCCTCCTCTGTGCACCCTCCCCTGTGCACCCTCCTGCCTCTGCCACCCCGAGAAGCTGCAACAAGGTTGTCTCCTTGTCCCTCAGTGGTCTAGAAAGTGACTGGAAGGAATGTAATTGTCCATATGCTTGCCACTTGCTTGGGCCACAAAGGCCAGTACCTGGGAGAGCCACAGAGTAGGCTTGGACTGCTGCAAAGACCTAGCCTGCCCTCCTACGGTTCATGGTACAGGCCCAGGAGCAGCCAGGGAGGGGAGAGTTTCTGTTGGGGCTGGAGGTTTGTGTGGGCAGAGGGCTCTCCTGGTGGGAAGGGACACAGGGGCATCTCCTAGTAGGGCCATTGCAAGGGTCTTCCATGCACTCTGCCATCGGCTGTCCCTTGTTCAGCTTCAGCTGCTGGGGTATGTGGGACCTTCAAAGGACCTTTAAGGGCCAGCCTTAAGAGCAGACTGGAGCCTCTGCTGACCCAGAGGCACCCCCCAGCCCCAGATCAGCTTTCTTCAACCAGGAGGCCAGGTTATTTCTGGGCTGGTTCACATGCTTCCCTGGAAGGGTAAATGTCACTGAAAGGCCAGCCTGTTGCAGCATGCCTATGGGTGTGCTCTCAGGGGTGGCCTGTGGTGGATGCCTTCTCCCCAGGCCCAGGCCAGGCAGCCCAGGGTTTTCTTGAGATCAGTATGAACCTGTGCTTGGGTCATCCTTGGAAATGAGCTGGATTCACCTCCCTCCCCTAAACCAGGCTGGATTCATGAGGCCCTTTCACTCTAGGAAATCTCAGCCCCTTATTCTATGCTGCCTGCTATGTGGAGTGCTCTGCTTCAGGGTATGTTGGCAGACAGCTGGCTTAAGAGTCAGCCCTGGTTGGCAAGTGGAACCCTCACTGAGAAACACCCTCTGCTGGATGACTGGCAGTCACTATGGTTGCCTCAGTTGGGAGCTTCCTGTCCAGGAGCCATCATCTCCTTGGCACAGGTGGTCCTCCCTGTGTGAGCCTCACGTGGCAGCCACAGCCTCCCATGCCCCCAGAACATGCTGTGCCCTCTTGGGCTCTGAGTGCTGGCCAACTCTGCCCACCCTCTGAGATCCAGGTGGAGCAGATGTCCCCACCTCCTTGCTTTCCATTCTCTGCCTCCTGGGGAACCTGAAGCCTCCAGGGAGGGCGCAGTCCTTGGGGACAGTGGACATGCAAAGGAAGGGGGCCTTAAAAGGCTCAGGGACTCATGATTCCCTGGCAAGCACTAGGCATGGCTGGTGTGGCAGGAGATTGAGGCCCTGGGCTTCTCACCTGTGTTTGCCAGGTGCAGAGAGCTGGGATATTCCTGTTGCTGGTTTTGGACACACCCCACTCATTGGCCTTGAGTATCTACCTGATTTATTTTTAAAAGTACAAAAAAAAAAATCTATAAATCTACAACCAAACCAAGGAGGGGCCCCTGGAGACAGTCACCTTCCCACTGTCCTTATGACCACCCTTCGAATCCTGGGCCTAGGGATCATACCCTTCTTTTTCACAGAAAGTGTGAACTGTGAATGTGTGTTCCTAAAATGTACATATTTTTTCAAAGTTTCCTTGCTGTACATAATCTTAGGGGTGTTCCCCCCTTCTCCCTAGTACCAGGGATTGAGCCCAGGGCCTCCCATGCTAGGCAAGTGCTCTACCAACCAAGCTGCCCCAGCCCTTTTATTTGTATTTCTTTGGTGTGTTTTTGGGGGGTGGGGGGACAAGGTCTTGCTATGTAGTTCAGCTGAACTATGTAGCCCAGGTTGGCTTTGAACTTTCAGATCCTCCTGCCTCAACCTCCTGAGTGCTGGGATTACAGCTCTTTTAATTTTGAGACAAGCTCAGACTAAACTGGCCAGGCTGGGCTCATTGTGATCTTCCTGCCTCAGCCTCCTGAGTAGCTGGGATGATGGGTGGGGTCTTTTCAATTTAGTGCTTATATGAAAAGCATCCTGTGCTTGTTGCCCACCACTTGGTGTGTCATGACTAGACCCACAGCTCTTCTCTGTCCCGCCAGCTTGGATAAGGCTAGCTGGTCCGAGGTAGGGTGCTGCCTTGGAAGGCTTGTGGGTCCCTCTGGAGGAACAGTTCATACTGAGCCTAGATTTCCACCCCAGGGCGCAGTGTCTGGCTACCCACAAGGGATCTGTGCTTGCAGGAGGAAGCCAGGAACTTGGCAGAGGTGTCGCCAAGAGACAGCCAAACCAGGGCTGAGGTGCTGTGGTGGAGTCACACCTGCTGTTCCTGCCTGGGGCTCTTGGGCATCGGCTGCACTGGCTAACCTTACACACCAGGGCTGTGTCTCTCCCCAGGGAGCTGGCTGGCCACACACCACGGGTGGGAAGAGGCCAAGCAGACTGAACTGAAGGCCCTAGGTGTCGGACGCCACCCCCGTCCCAGCTGTCTCTGGTAAGGTGGGGTAACCTCTGGGATTGGGGGACTTCTGATGGAAGTGGGGCAGGAAGAGAGAAGTCTGGCCCCAGCCTCTGGATGAGATAAGCTACTGGATTTACAAAAAGGGAAGTCAGCCCTGGCTGTGTGGCGTTTGGGGCTGCTTCCTTGTGTTGCCAGCCTGGGCCAGGAAGAAGAGACTCCAGTGGGTTGGTTGGAAGCCACCTCCCCTACCTGTCCTTCTTGGGTGAACCCCTAGCCCGAGACCTTCCTCAAACCAATCAGGCCATCAGCTTTTCTCCAGAGCCTAAGGATAGGTCTGGCAGATGCCAGGCTACACCCATAGGAAGTGGGACAAGTGGCAGCCTCCACCTTCTGCTCCCTGACACTGTGGCCTCTATACCCGTGTCTGCTCCTGCCCCAGACCCACACAGTCAGCTCAGAGCCCAGTTCCCTTGGGGCAGGAGAGGGAGGGCAAGGCTGGCCCTGTGCACACCCATGTGGAGCTGGGCAGAGATCCAGAGGACACCACCACCTAGCGTGGCTGCCGCCAGCACAGTCAGCACACACCAGCCCTCTGACTGCCCTGCAGGCTCTGCTTTTCCCAGGAGGTGATCTGAATCCTGGCTGAGCCCCAAAACCACTGCCTTTCAGAGCCAGCTGTGTGGGAGCAGGAGGCTGAGGGTGGATTATGAATGAAGGGGCCTGGCTGCTGCCCCCCAAGCAGCTGGTAGAGGTGGCCAGATGTGGAGGGCTGTGGAGCAGCCCAGCAGGCTGGCCATGGCTGAGGTCTGGCGAGTGACCAGGTGCCAGTCCCAGGCTGCTGGCATGCCTGGCCTGTCTCTGTTCCTCCTGTCCCCTGCAGGGCTGTGGCTACCTGACCACCCTGGCACCTGAGCCAGCCCTGCTTCCTTTCTTTCCTCTCAGGTGAGAAAGAACCAGCCCTCTTGGCCATGGGAGGCGCCGTAGT
The DNA here is from genome assembly GCF_000276665.1 of Chinchilla lanigera. Classification (NCBI taxonomy): domain Eukaryota; kingdom Metazoa; phylum Chordata; class Mammalia; order Rodentia; family Chinchillidae; genus Chinchilla; species Chinchilla lanigera. Next base: position 939,153 of record NW_004955506.1, on the reverse strand, counting down.
GGATGAGGGCCCCACAGGCATCAAGGCTCCAGATGGGGGCTGGGGCTGGGCTGTGCTCTTCGGCTGCTTTGTCATCACCGGCTTCTCCTACGCCTTCCCCAAGGCCGTCAGCGTCTTCTTCAAGGAGCTCATTCGGGAGTTTGGGATTGGCTACAGTGACACGGCCTGGATCTCCTCCATCCTGCTGGCCATGCTCTATGGCACAGGTGGGGCCTTCCACATAGTGGGCCCCTGGTTTGGGGCTTTGGACTGGCTGATCCAGAGGTTCAAGGGGGTGGGGGCTCATCTCAGATTCCAGAAGCCTGGAGGGAAGCCCTCAAGACAGGATCCTGCTGGGGAGCAGCATGTTCCCTACAGGCCAGGTGGATCTGGCCTTGGTGACACGTCTTGGCACCTGGCCAAACAAATGGGCAGTATTTATAGACAGTCCCAGAGGATGAGGCTCCCATGAACTGTTCCTTAAATGATGGCAAATCCTTGAAGACCAGCAGCAGGGCTCAGATCAGTTCCATGGTGAGGCTGTGTCTCCAGTGTCCACGTGCAACCTGCCCTCTGGCCCTGGTCCCGGGAGCTTTTGGCACACTTGCTGAGTGGAGGTGTCTGGTAGGGTGTGACCTTGGGCAGGTAGAGGGGCTGGGGCTGATGACCTTGGGCTCCCACTGGCCTTGCAGAGGGCAGAGCCTGGCTGGAGGCCTGGGCCAGCCTGACCCCAGCAGCTGCCTCCCTACAGGCCCACTCTGTAGTGTGTGTGTGAACCGCTTTGGCTGCCGGCCCGTCATGCTTGTGGGTGGCCTCTTCGCGTCCTTGGGCATGGTGGCTGCGTCCTTCTGCACGAGCATTATTCAGCTCTACCTCACGGCAGGGGTCGTTACTGGTGAGTGAGGCCCGGCTGATGGCCGTTGGGTGTTGGCAGATGGGGGGATGGATGGACTGAGCACTGGGCTTTTGAATAGGATGTCTTAGACATGTGTTCCCCTCCTATCAGAAACAGTTCAGGGTCGCAGTGGACACAAGCAGGGGTGGCTGGGGCTTCATCTACTCCCTGCTACCCTATGAGCACCCTCAGATCCACATGGACCACTACTCAGGACAGAGCTGCAGCCTGCCCTTGGGGAGGTGCTGGTGGGGGCCAGGGATAGGCAGACATTCTCATACCACCCCCTCTCCACAGGCTTGGGTCTGGCCCTCAACTTCCAGCCCTCTCTCATCATGCTCAACCGATACTTCAGTAAGCGGCGTCCCATTGCCAACGGGCTGGCAGCAGCAGGCAGCCCGGTGTTCCTGTGCGCACTGTCCCCACTGGGGCAGGTGCTGCAGGACCACTATGGGTGGCGGGGCGGCTTCCTCATCCTGGGTGGCCTGCTGCTCAATTGCTGTGTGTGTGCCGCACTCATGAGGCCACTGGTGGCTCCCAAGGCGGGCGGGGGGCCCAGGCCGCAGCAGACGTCCAGGCGGCTGCTGGACCTGAGTGTCTTCCGGGACCGCGGCTTCGTCATCTATGCTGTTGCTGCCTCCATCATGGTGTTGGGGCTCTTCGTGCCACCCGTGTTTGTAGTGAGCTATGCCAAGGACCTGGGTGTACCTGACACGAAGGCTGCTTTCCTGCTCACCATCCTGGGCTTCATTGACATCTTTGCCCGGCCAACTGCCGGCTTCATCACGGGGCTCAAGAAGGTTCGGCCCTACTCTGTCTACCTCTTCAGTTTCTCCATGTTCTTCAATGGCTTCACTGACCTGACAGGCTCCACGGCCAGCAACTACGGGGGCCTGGTAGTGTTCTGCATCTTCTTTGGCATCTCCTATGGCATGGTGGGTGCCCTGCAGTTTGAGGTGCTCATGGCCATTGTGGGTACCCACAAGTTCTCCAGTGCCATTGGCCTGGTGCTGCTAATGGAGGCCGTAGCTGTGCTCATTGGACCCCCGTCGGGCGGTGAGTACTTCTGGGGAGTTGGGGGACACTCCTAGGGACCCAGAACTGGGAGGCCCAGGCTACAAATGTCAGGAGTGAGTGGATAGCTGGGCCCATCTGAGGTGAAGTTTATGGTTTTCCACTGGAGGGGCAGCCTGGCCAGGCGCTGGCCCATGGGAGGTCACTGTGCCCACCCTGTAGCCCCCATGTGAGCCTCATGTAGCCTCTGATTCCTCCTTTACCCTAGCAAGGTCCTGGGATGCAAGAGAGCACCCTGAGCCACCCCGTCTAGCCCTCCATGTCTCAGGGTCCTTGATCATGGAGTACAAGGCTGGCAGAGCCCAGTAATGCCCCAGGAGGCCACAGGAAGGCTCTTCCATGCCTGGCAGGGGGAGCCCTGCCCCGTGACTCTGCAAACCCTCAATGCCACTTGCTTTCAGCTTCTTAGCCTTTGCTTGGGGGAGGAAGAAGTGGAGAGGGCAAAAGAAAGCCTCTGTGGATGGTGCTTGAGTCAGCAAGGTGCCTGTTCCGCAGTGGTCTGCCTCACTTCCCTGGTATACCAGCTAGACACCCCGGGAGGCACCTGTGTTTTCTATAGGCACCGCTGGTGACCCAGGTCCTCTCACAGGCAAGCTGCTGGACGCAACACACGTTTACAAGTATGTGTTCATCCTGGCGGGCGTCGAGGTGCTCACCTCCTCCCTCGTACTGCTGTTGGGCAACTTCTGCATCAGGAACAGACCCGAGGCATCGAAGCCTGAGGCAGCGACCTCGGCCTCAGAGGAGGAGAAGCTCCATAAGGCCCCCGTGGATATGAGAGTGGACTCTCGGGAGGTGGAGCACTTCCTGAAGGCAGAGCCTGAGAAAAATGGGGAAGTGGTTCACACTCCGGAAACCAGTGTATGAGCAGCCTGGCTGGGGCCGGCAGGGCACAGGGAAGAGGTACAGAGACTGGCAACACATATTTATTTCACCAACAGGACTAGCTCAGGCGAGGCCATCAGCTCTGTACTGGGGTACAGAGCTGGCTGCCTAGTTGCTGGGTCACTACCTGATCTGTTCTGTGTAGGAAGGCAGCGAAGGGGGATCATGTCATTCCAAAGTGGATCTGCAGTGAAGCCAGGCCACACAGTTATAAGCTGTCTGCACCAAGGGACCCAGCCTGCAGACCCCAAGCAGCCTGTGCCTCACTGTGGTCAAGGACCTAGAAACCCAGACTTCTGAGACAACACCACTTTAATTGTAGGCCAGGACTGCTGGCGGGGTTCTCCCTGGGGCCTGATCCCACGTCCTGCCCTCCTCTCCTGCAGAGTCTATCCCTCTTGCCTACCCAGGAAGGGAAGGTGTGAGAGAGAAATCTGTGTGGCTAGAGCCTTGGAGGGACTTGCTGGTGCAGTTCTGTGCTGTGTTTGTTCATCCCAAGTCTCAGTTCCATCAGGAAACAACCTGGTTATTCCTACAAGTGGTCCTGTCTTTGTCAGCTTTCCCGGTACTGTGGGCTCTGGAGTGTCTCCTGCTGGCCCTCCCAGCCTAGACTCGGCAGGAGCAGGTGGGGGTTGCTTGGCAGGGTGTGTTCACAGGGCATTGAGCAAAAGGGCTGGCAGGGGGAGGCACTGTGTGCAAGAGGGGGGCCCAGTGAGTTGCTGGAAGCTCCAGGAAGTGGTTTTGCACCTCCTGACTGATCTCTAGACTGTGGGAGCCCAAGTGCTGAATGCACTGACCTGAGACACAGTGTATGTGCTCTGTTTACTGCATGTGGGCTTAAAACATACATTTTCCTGCCTTCCATTTATTCACCCCTCGGGTGGGCTGGTCACTTTGCTCTGAGTGGTCAGTGTCCGCTGATCTCTGCTCCCCGTTCTCCATCCAGCCTGCACTCAGAGCTCTGGCTGGCCCTGGGTACCTCACACCCACCTGCCCTCGTGGCCAGCGGTGGCCTGCATGGCTGGGAGCCTGGTCAGAGGGTGCTGGGGTGCCTCAGTAGGTGGTACGTCGTGGGCGCTGGGGACGGCAGCGAGCACCCTGGCGGGCCATGTGCAGCCGGAGAGATGCCACATCCCTGCTCCTCTGCAATGAAAAGGAGGCAAGAGCTCACGTCTTGGTCCACCTCCCTTCTGCCCCTGTGGGCCCTGGTCCCATCCAGCTCTTTGAAGAAGCTGGGTGACTGCAGCCCAGGCACCTCCCTACAGCCTGTGGCTCAGATGACTCCTCCCCTCTGCTAGGGACTAAGCTGATGGGCAGTGCTGGTACCTTAAGGGGTCACTGCCCAGCCCTGACGCCCAACAACCACACATATTCTGGAAGGATCTGCCCTGTGTACCAACCTTACCATGTGGCGTGGGAACAGTAGAAGCCCCAGGCCCCAGGATGTGGTGGACCCCAAACATGGGAATCAGCTGCTTCCAGAAACAGGAAGGAAAGGGACAAGGCTGTGGGGAGTAGTGGCATTTCAATGGGAGTGCCAGGCCTCAGTAAACACCTGCCTGGCTCCTCCCTCTTCCTAGCTACCTCTGTTGCTCAGGGTCCTTGGCGCCTCCAAATCTACTCTTCTCCTCCCAGACCTGACTGGCCCTGCTGGCCATGGCAGTTACACTAGTGTGGCCGACAGGATGGAGCATGTTCCTGGAATGGCCCATGAATCTGACCTCACCTGGTGGCCATCCTTCACCTGGCATACAGCTAATCTCATGCCCAGCAGGACACCTTCCTCCAGTCCTATCCTATGCTTGTATCAGCGCATGGCTGGTCAACATGGAACTGTCAGGAAATGGTGATCCCCAAGGCAGGCTCTGGGGCCACAAGCAATTCTGAAATGGTGAAGATGTTGGGCTTGCTCCCTGGGAAGATGGCTGTGGTTTCATAGAGAGGGGCCCACCTTGAAGGGAGAGGCTGCATGGCCCTGAAGCACCCTAGACCTATGTGGCCTGGTGAGGCCACCACTTGCATGTAGCACCCTGGGCTCCCCACAGTGAGCAGACTCTTCTCTGCCAGCATTTCTGGTTCTATTTTCCCAACAGAAAAGGGCACATGCTGTGCTCAAGCTGGGCTGCCAGGCATCCAGCGTGGTGACACTGACCTGGCAGGCAAGTCATAAGGCAAAGGGCCAAAAGAATCCAGGAAGGCCACTGAGTGCTGGGAGTAGGGGCTGGGGTGCCATGGCACGGGCACAGCCATGATAGGCCTGCCCTGTTGGGGCACATTCAGGTGCCAAAGTTCACGCTCTAAAAACCCAACCCCACAAGATGTCCCAGCAAGGTATAGCCATCCAGACCCCTCCCAAATGGAGGGAGTGCACACTGGGCTGGGGAAGGTGCTGATATGGGCAGAGCTGGTGAGGGTGTCTCCTACAACCAGCAGGGGAGGTTGAGAGGTCCTCACTAGCTTCTCCAGTGAGACAAATGAGAAGCCAACATGGGATGCCCAGGCATACAACAGCTAAAAGAGGAGCTTAAAAAAAAAAAAAAAAAAAACCCAAAACTGGAGTAGTCTGGGACTCCTGGCTGGGGTGCCTAGTAGTGGCCAGAGGGACAATAAGGCAGTGGTTCAAGGGGATGCTGTGGAGTTCTCTCCAGCATGTTCTTAACTCCGGCAACCTCCAAGTGAGTGTGGACTAGAAGTCCTGCTGGTGCATACCTGGATGCCCAGAGCTGGTCAGCACACAAAATGCAGATGACTATCCCAGAGAAAGGGCAGGCCCAGGCCTGTTGCCCTCTACCTGCTCCTGTGGGGAGCTAAAGCGAGCGGGTTGCAGAGCTCTGCCAAATGGTGCACTGAGCTGAGGGAGTGGGCAGCTGCCCTCCCTGGAAGGTGGACAGGTCAGATTGCTTAATTCCTGCCCTGTCTACTTTCTAGGAAATCTAAGGCACCAGGGCTACACAGTGGGACACAGAGCTTGCTGGCCTATGTCCTAAGATGTTTAACCAAGGGGAGAGGGGCTCTCAGAAACATCACACACAATACACCTGAGTGGTGCATGGACCCCACCTATGCACACCACAGCCCAAGTGGGGAGCATCCTGGTGCCTGCTCCAACCAGCTACCAAACACCCACAGGCTGAGCAAGGATAAGAATACGCGAAGTATTCAGCCAGCTGCCGAGAATGCAGGCCTGTAAATCCCAGCACTCTGGGAAGCAGAGGTACAAAGGTCGCACGAGTTCAAGTCTAGCCAGGGCAACTTAGCAATACAGTCTCAAAATAAAAAACAGCTGGGGATGTACCTCACTGAAAGCCTTGGCCAGGTCCCCAGTACCACAAAAAGGAGGAAAGGCAGGGGAAAAAGAAAAGGTCAGTTTTTGCATAGTTAATCCAAATCCACTAAAAATTCTCAGCTGATGAAATAAACACCACACGAAAGGGGCAGGGAAGAAACGTAGAAGTCATTATGAATTTATTATTTACACAATTGTTAAAGTACACAAATACAGTGGTAGTACAAACGCACAGCTCAGAGACTGGTCACCAAGACATAGGTTGATACACACATTCTAACTATGTTTCCTGTAAGTGTGATGGGGATTAACTATTGGGCAAGAACATCACAGCCACACCCTCGAGGGCTCAGGCGGGTCCACTCCCACAGCAACCAGCAGCTCCAGGATGCATGTGGTGCAGTATCTGGAGGCTGCCTGGCATTGCTCTCTGGCACTGCTGGGGACCATGGCTATTTACAAAGAGCTTGTGTGTAGGTCTGCTGCCACCCTCACCAGCTCATTGACAGTGGGAGCCCAAAACTAATAAGGAAGGGGCTCACAACCATGGACACCTCAACCTTATCTGACCCACCTGAGTTCCTAATGCACACAGATGCACAGCCCTTCTGCTCAAGGCCCTACACCCCAAAATGTTTGCAGAGTAGCCAGCTCAGGATTCAGAGGAGCATCTACAGGCTCAGACGGATGGCTGGGACAGCAAATGGCCGCACACCGGAATGTGCCACTGTACACCAGGGCCAAGAGCTCTGTGCTGGGGGTCTCTGGGTTAGGAGGGGAAAGCCACGGTGGCACCATCAGCCCCTCCGAGAGCACCCTGGCCCCAGCAGAACTCTCCATACAATGGTAGGCAGAAACAGAGGTGGACCCATAAACACATACTGCATCGTGTCCCCAAGGGTCGCTCAGGCCTGCTGCCACCTCCACCAAGCAGTACATATGCTGGACACAATCACAGGCAGGGAAGAGTATCTGAGGATCCTAACTGCCAGTGGCAGGCCAGCTTGCAGAAGGTGCCTCTCCTGGGCAGCCACGGCTTCCCCGACAGACATCTGGCTGAAGGTCACAAAGCATGTGGCACCACATCTTTCTGGAGATGAGGGTTCTAGATTGAGGTGGGCAGTCACCTGCCTCTTGGCACCTCTAGGTGGACTCCCTTCAGCCAGTAGCCTTTCTGGGCAAACTTGGCGCCTAGGAGGACAACTTGCTCCCTGGCTTTGAGCAGGCAAAGACACAGACCAAGTGCCAATCTGCATGGCAGTATTTGTCTGTTCAGAAACTCCCCAATTCAAAGGCATAAAGGCAACAAACACTACCAAAATACCATACACAACCCCCTACACAACCCCCATGTCTCTGAGTCAGAAATCAGAAACGCACACCCAACTTTAATCCAGACTACCTATGGGCTCTAAAGGCCTCTGTGCCCAATCCTTCAGAGTCCCTCACTTCCTCCTTGCCTCCTCTGGGCAGAAAGGCACGACGTTCTGAGCAACACACTGAGCACACTTGCTCTGCAGTAGCCACGCTTTCTAGTGCGCTGACGACAGCAGGTATTTCAGCTTACAGAAGGGAGGGTGAACAAGGCCAGAACTGAGCTGAGGGGCCTGTGACACGCACAGACACACACGCACACACAGCTTCTGATGAGACGTTCCTTCTCCACAGTGGACAACACAACACAGAAAACAGAAATGGAACGCACATCCTTGACATTTGTGTGCCCCTCTCTGACTCCACAGACACGGCAAGCCAGTGTCTACCTTAGGAGTCTTTAAAGTCAACATCTTTTTTAAGACCGCAAAAACAGACAAGAAAGAAACAATAAAAAGACAGATTTACACAGATTTAAGCCAGTAATTTTTAGCAAAATGATACAAAACTGTCTTAACCAAGTAGAAGACTGGTAGTTGCAGTGGGATCGCAGGGAGCGTAGGTTGGCCACCACTGGAGGGGTGGAGAGGCTCGCGGCAGGGAGTTGGGGTCTCTGCAACGTCTCCCACACTCTGCTCGTCTTCCCAGCCCTGTGGTAACTGAGCTTCTGTAGGGGCCATGGTGCCAGCCCCTGGCGGTGGGTGGCAGCTCTCGGAGCCTGTCCGTTTAGTCTGTATTTGGATTCCCCACGAGCATCGCTGGGTGAGTGGCCTGGAGAGCTCCCGGTGTGAACATTTCGAGTCTAGACCAGGGGGCGTGTCACTAGTAAAGCCATTGGTAACAGAGTAGATCAGCCATGCATTGTCTGCCCTTCACAGCAAAAAGGAGAGTTCTCATCGGTGCACGACAGACTGAAGACCACTGGAAGCCACCCGACTGGGAATCTGTCGGAGCCAAAGCATAGGAGAAGGTCAGCATGAGGACAGAGCAACAGCCAGCCAGGTGCCGGGGACAAATACCAGTCATGGAGCCTGAAAAGTAAAGGACACATTGCCACCTGGTTCCCACCTAGACACCTATACCCGTGGCTGCAAAATGAGACCTCCACAGCCTGGACACTGCTGAGCAGACAACAGCAAGAAGGGGAAGGAAGAAGAGGCATGCAAGCAAGGAGAGCGCAGAGTTGATCCTGAGGATCCACTGGGGCAGACACGTGTTCCCAGCGTCTCTTCCTGGAAAGTAACTAGACGGTTTGAAAACAGGAATCCCTCTGCAGGGAAGACACTAAAGCAGTCCTTACCCACACACTTCCAAGAGTATGCACAGCAGGTCTCTGGGTGGCATGAAATTCCTCAGAAGCTCAAGCCCCTGCTAGAAGGCGCCACTGAGTGGCTGACAAGAAGGGAGCTCAGGGTGGACACCCAGCCATGCACCGGCGCAGGGAGTAGGTGGCTGTGGCTGGATGGGTTAATACAGACAACAGCTGCAGGGACGAGATGGCAAGGCTGGGACCAAGTTTGGAAAGAAACACAGAATGAGGACAGAGATAAATGAGAGAGGAAGAGGGGTGACTAAGTAAGCCAGGATGGGGAGAGACCACCAGGAGTCTGAACGAAGCAAGAGCTCAAGAGCCCCAACACCAAGCGTGGCGCCACTCAGCTGAGCACAACAGACACAAGTCCCAGTACAGCCCAGGACAGGGCAGCTGGGGGGGAGGCCTGACCAGTGCCCAGGGCAGAGGACAGCACCGACACATTGAATGCAGTCACAGGGAGGCCAGTGGCCAAGGACACGGCAGGCCCGCCCCCTACGGTTGCTCCATCTAGAGATCGAGGATGGTTCTCTCCCTCAGATGGGATGCTGACTGCTGCTGCTCTGGAGCTCACATGAGAAGAACAAAGCAGAAGAAGCCTCACTATGCCTCCAGCACCTAGCATGCAAGCCCAGCCCGCCTGCGAGCCCTATGATGGGATGGGGAGTGGTCTGCGAGCCCCACCATAAGCACACTCACCCAGTGCTGCCTTCCGACGGAGACGAGCAGCTACTTGCCGTGGTGTTCGAAAGGAATGCTATTCTGAGGTGGGGAAAAGACAGCGGTTGGTAAGCGCCCCGCTGGCCAGACCAGCATACAAGGCCCCGGCCCCCTGACACCCATGTCAGGCCTGAGTACAGATGTGTTTCCTCTCCTCAGCAGGTCCACAGACACTGATGGGTGCCACCTCAGGGACCCCTTGGGAATGGCCAGTCTCTCTACACAGCTCACCTGCCTCTCATGACTAGCCTTTGGGAGCAGCCACTGTTCCTTCTCCAGAATCCACAAGGGCACAGGACAGACCCTGGAGCAGGTGGAGGGATGGAACCTCCCCAAACACACATGGGTCACACTTCCTCACTCACAGGTGCATCGGGGCTGCTGATCTATTTTTGGGAAGGGTGCAAACTGGACAGAGAAGGCCCTTTCTCACAAAGAGAAAAAAACCTAAATGGATTCACTGACCAGACGCCCCGCAGATCCAAGAACTGACTTACAGACTGGGAAATGGGACTGTGGTCTCCCCAGAGGCATGGCCTAAGGCAAGGTGCCCTTCAGAAGGGACGGTGCCAAGGAGGGAGCAGCTGGCCTCCTGCAAAGCCCAGGTGGGGGCGAGGCCCTGCACCACCAAGAAGGCCACTCAGTGACCTGTGCTGTGCTGTGGGGCCATTGCACGTGGGCAGGGGAATGAGGACAAGGGAGCCCCATGAAGCCTCTCTGCTGACTAGATGCACCACACCTAGAGGGGCTGAGAGGACAAAGAACAGCAGCCGAGGAGAAAGCTCAGTTGGCACAGCGTGGTTGCCATGATCCTGTGTCTACACATGCAGTGCCTGCTAATCCAGTGGCCAACTCTCTCTAGGACAACGTGAGAGTGGAGGCCACAGAACTGTAGGCACTCCTGGAGCGACCCCTCACCTCCCAGCCTTCCAGCTTCCAAACTGCCAGAGTGCATGTGTGGGGGTGCACTGATGGAGGAACAGCTCTTGCCCTGGACGAGCACACTGGGCAGACCCCTTCAGGTCCCAGTGAAACTCTCAAGATGGTGGCCAAAGAGGAACCAATCTTGGAGAGGTCAGTACATGGGGACAGCCTGAATGCAAACAGTCTAGAAACCCAGGGTGGCTAGAGGAAAAGCCGAGGTGCTTCCTCTGGAAGATACACATCTGACCCTCCCTGAGTTCACACCTGTGTTACAATTCTTCACTGCAAACAGTCCAAGCCAGCAGACAGTCTGACCCCAAGAGTGCCACATAGAAGGAAGGACAAGAGGAAGGGCATTTTTTCCTGCTATTTTGAGGCTGAGATGGCTACAAAGCAGACAAGGAGATGCTGCACTGCCAGCACCCCAGAACCTTTCAACTCACTCATTTCTCTCAATGTTCACACACATAAAGGTTGCCTCTTCCCTAGTCCATGCTTGCAAGACAGCTGACACAAATATGTCCAAGTCCACTGGAGGCTAGGACCGTGGCAGACAGATCTCACCCAGGACCTGCGTGTGTGTGCTAAGGGGCTCAGTCATGATGCTGGTCAGATCCTGCCTAGCCTGCATTTCAAATAACCCTCTGACCAGATGTGGCGGTGGACTGGGGACACAGCCCACAGTGATAGCCTGGGTTCAATGGGGGACACCCCCCCCACACACAAACTCCCCCTGCATATCTGCTCTTACTAGGAAAAAGCTATTACACAATAAAACCAGTCCATTTCTGATACAATGTCTAGCTGATCAGAAATGTTCAGGAAGCTACTCATTCTAAGATTGCTGGTCTTGGTGGCCTTGCTGCTTACCACACCAGGCCCCAAGGGACCCTATGCACTGAGCAGTGAGCCACTCTGAGCTCCTCCTAGTCAACAGACAGACACTATGGCATGACAAAGAACTGGGGCTGCTGCCAGGGCATTTCTACCATGAGCTTCTGCTCACCTGATGAGACTCCTTGTGGAACCAGGCACCCCCTGAAATGCTTACTGGTGCAGGAACAGCTCCTGAGAACTTGTCCCACCCCACCCGACCCCTTCAAGTGGAGAACTCTCAAATTTATCTGAGAAAAAGAAACTGGTACATATGTATATAAAAATGTTCTGGTTTGTTCAGAGAAGCACATTAGCAAATGCACAACATGAACAATAAAAGCAGAGTGAGGAGGATGCAGAGGAAAGATGGTTGCAGAGGAAGAAGACTCTGTCCCATATTCTAGTGCTGTAGGCCTAGCTCCCTGAACACCCCCCACATCAGAGACAGACAGGGCCAAAAGAAGACAAGCAGCTCACAGCCCACAGGAGCCCTTCCTGGGAGCTGCTCCCTCTCCAGGCACTTCGCTCCTGGTGAGCAAAAACGAGGAAAGAAGCTGAAAGTCATTGCCCCCACAAAGTGCGAGCAGGCCTGTGGAGTCCAGTCTGCAGGGTGGTAGCTGGAAATCAAGCAACCCAAGAGAAGGATTCCCACAGTGCACTGCTACTGTCATCACGAGGCTGGGACACAGGCCCTCAGTAGCTCAGCTGTCTCAAGCTCCAACCAGGAAGCAACACACATCCAGGAATCCAACTCCCCACCGGTTAAGAAATCCTCAAAAACAGGGAAAAAAAGAAGAGGAAAGGAAGGCATCAGCCCTTTCACAAATACCATCCCACTCTCAACTCAGCATGTATGTTAGACCAGTCCACACAGAGTAAGGGAGAGGTCCGGGGCCTATACTTGCTGACATCCCCTCCCCTCCAAACTTGGCTGGCCCTAGCCTACATACCTGTGAGGTGGACATGCGAGAGGTATCTTGTCGGCCTGTGAGATCAGAGGAGGAGACATTGACCGGTGCCCCACGGTGCAGCCGCATGCTCACTTTCCGCTCTCGCTCCATACCGGAGACAGGCCGAGGGGAGGTGTTAGCTGGAGGGGAGAAAGAGCATGGATCCTGAGGAACCCTGGCTGCTCCCACAGATGCAGCAGTGGCTGACAGCTCTGCTCACTCAACACACGGATCAGGCCACTGTCCAGTCCCCCACTCTGTACCCACCTCCCTGGGCTCTGGATGGGCTCCCCTCTCCAGGGGCAGCACCAATACCTTTCACCAGCATAGGGATCCAGCTAGCTCAGGAGCATCAGCTAGTGGTGGGAATGTGCCCCAAGGCCCCAATATCCAGGACTTAGGAGTGAGGACTTAAAGGTGCATGGGGGAGACACATACTATGAGCAGAAAATTTTATATGAGCAATTTCAAACACTCATACCACCTTTCAAGAACTCAAATCTTTTAACAGATCAGGTCCTGGTAAAGGGATGTTTTTAAAGGTGTCCTGAGCCCATCTACACTCAGGATAAGAACTGACTGAAGTGAGGGTACGAGTTACATCAACCACCAAGTGTACCTGCCCAGGCTCCATGAGACCACACGCTATGAAATGCACTTACCCGTGTGTGAGGTAGGGGTCAGGGGCGTGGGGGGGGCCACTTCTTGGGTCCCCCGAAGGCGGCCAGAAGCTGTGGAAGGGAGGCCGCGGGTGGCTGGATTCCGGGAGTGTCTCAATCGCTCCTCTCGGTCCCGGCGTTCCCGTTCGGCATCATCTGCAGCCCGGCTGGCACCCTGAGGAAGCGAAGGAGGTGAGGACAGATTTGGATTTGGTGCAAAGCAGCCCAAAGCCACTGGCTCTCCTCAGTACCTTGAGGTGTGATTTGCCCTGTAAAGCTGTCTGCAACAGCACAGCAAGTCAGAAAACAACATTCCTCTGCACAGGGATGATGATACAATCTGTAGGAATGGCCAGGGTGCCTCTTCTAATTCCCAACACACTGCAGGAACTCCCACCCTACTGCCACAGCAACAGCACCAATCCTCTCTCTATTAACATGCTGGTATGTAGGAGAGCATGAGCCAGGTCAGAGACAGGAATGTGGGTTCACAGTGTGTCCAACCAGAGTCCAGGCCTCTGGCCCATGCCTACTGTCATGTTACTGTGGACGCTATCCATGCCAAGGACGCATAGGCCAATGGTGAGGCTGGCAGCCAGTTTTACACTACACCAACCTGACACATGCCACATTCAATCTTAAGCAGCCAATTAACACAGCCACACAGTGTTAAGTTCTACTCTCATCACCAATGCTACCCGGCAAGGGTCTGCAAACAATGCTCTGTGGCTGCCTCTTGGTACACCTATTCCACTGGACACAGTCATGCCGTCCACTTCCAGGTGGCCCTCAGCTTCTGTCAACTTATGTGGCTGGGCAGAGGGGCTGCAACCCTATAAAGCTAACAAAATGAATCTCTTGGCCCTTTTCTGAGCAAGTCTGTCACCTGCAACAAACTGGGCATATTGGAATCACTGTGTGGCAGGGAGACTCTGACACCCAGACAATGAAGAGTCTGTAGACACAGCACTAATCCTATTGGCAGAGGGCTCTCTGGGCCACCCACTCTGCAGGGTACTTTCTTCCCAGCACCAGGCCTGGCTAGACACTTCTAGCTTACCCTGCCCCTGCCAAGAGCTTTACTGTGGTATGACTGCCACGTAAGACTTCTGGTTCGCATCTCTGTGAAGGCAGTTCTACTCCTCTATTAGTAGATGCTCTTGCCTGGGAGGGTGGCAATTATTATACTAAACTATAAAAGTGACTTTAATCGAAGATCTGGAAAGTGCCACAGAAGCTTGATTTTTCTGGCCCAGAAGCTCCAAGGCCTCCTTGCCCACACCCAGGGGTCGACACACGCCTCTGGTGGTCAAACTAGGGTAATGAAAGAAACCGAACACAACTTGCCTACAAGGCTCCCATGTAGGCTCAGTACCAGGCTACCGACCCTGAACCCAGGTGAGGCTAGGTAAGGGTGGGGCAGGGTCCCAGACACTACCAGGCTTCCTCCAAGTCACTGTGCAAGTAACACACGTCACCACCAACAAAGCCCTTGGAACTAGTGAGGGCTATTACAGCAGAATGGCCTTTCCACTAAGGAGGACTAAGCAACCATAAGGGCACTGTCTCTGGGCAGACCTGCCCAAGGGCACACTCCACAACCTTGCCGCCAATCCCCACAGCCTCCATCAGCCTTGTGCTTGCCCCAGCAGCATCCTGCTTCTTGGTACCTTGGGTCAGGCAGGTAAGATGCCTACCCCTGGGCCACAGTCCTACCCAGTGGGCTCACCTTTCACAACCTGGCAAATGAACACACTGTAAAACCTGAGCCCTGTGTACAAGACCTGGCCTGGGATGTGGCAGCCACCACCCACTCCAGGCTTGACCTGCTTCTATCCCACAAGACTGAGCTGGCAGTGGCACTTACAAACTTAAGCATGTTCCAGTCGAACACATAGTCGTAGGAGAAGCCTTGGCGATGGAACAGATTCCTGAAGAGCTGGCGCAGGTATGAGTAGTCAGGCTTGTCATCAAAGCGCAAGGAACGGCAGAAATTCAGGTACGTGGCAAATTCAGCTGTAAAACAAACTCCACTGATGAGCCATTCCATTACTGATTGTGACCCAGACTAGGGTCTATTTACATCCACTTACCTCCCGTATCTCCACATGGAAGGTGTGAAAACAAGAAATCTCAAATATCAAAATTCCATGCCAAAGGGCTGGGGATGCAGCTCAGTGGCAGAGAGCAATTGCCTAGCATACAAACAGCTCTAGAGTTCAAGAACACAAAAAAAAGCACTGCAAAAGGCGGCAGTCGGGGAAGAAGCCCAAAACACTGACATCACACAGCAAAGGTTTTTTTGTTTTGATAGTGCCAAGGCTTGACTCAGGACCACTCTACCATTCAGCTATATCCACAGCCCCTTTTTAAACATTTTTCTTTCATTTTTCTTGAGACAGGGTCTCATTATGCAATATAGGCTGGTCTTGAGCTCACTTTGTAGCCCAGGCTGGTCTCAAACTTGCAATCATCTTCCTGCTTCAGCCTCCTGAGTGCTGGGATTATGGGTGTGAGCCACCATGCCCAGCTTTTAAAATTTTGACATACGGTTTCACTAAGTTGTCCAGGCTGTCTTAGCCTCCTAAGTAGCTGGGATTATAGGCATGTGCCACCACACCCAGCACAATTTAATGTTCCCTAGGGTACTTGTCCCAGGGTCAGTCCCTCAGCACACAGGAATATCCCCTGGGTTATGGCTTTGGAGGTTGTGGTCAGTTCAAACAAAAGGTAGGTATGGACATCAGCACTTTTTCCTCCCTAACTGGGCAGGCATCTCCTGGGCACCTCCACGGAGAGGATCTCAGGAATGTGTCAGAAAGAGCAGAGGGTAGATTGTTCCCTCCATACACACTGTTGTCCCTGTCCTGCCACCCTTCTTGTAGAAGGTGAGTCATGTCACAAAAACCCAGGCTGACCATCTCCTTCCAGAGGCCAGCTCACACAGGTGGGGCTGGGCGGGTAGCAAGGGAACTCACAGGGATAGCCTTTGCACAGCACTTCAATGGGAGTGGACATTTTCTTCTCACTGATCCTCTCGTACTTTTGCCTCTTGGTGGCAGCCTTCAGCCCCTGCCAGGGGAGAGAGCCCAGGTTGAAGTACATCAGCACGTACCCCAGAGACTCCAAGTCATCCCTTCGAGATTGTTCTGGAAAGAAAAAGGAAACACATGAGGGATGGTATATGTGTGAGTGGATTAAAAAAAAAAAAAGACTCAGTAAACATGATGATGGAATAAACAGACTACTGCTTCACCAGCCATCTTTCCTGTCCATGGAGGAAATCCCCAAACACTTTGACTGAGCAATATCAATGTCTGAGATGACTGCTAGAGAAGCCAGCCTTGCCTGCCCTGCCACAATAGTCACTGAAGCCAGCCTGTCTGCCACAAAGGTGGGACAATGGCCTCCAGACCCATGGGTCAAAGCACCATGCATGCTCACAATCCTAAGGCCACTGAGAAGCTCGCCTTTCCCCAAGCAAAGGGACAGATAGGCCAAATGCACCCCAGGTCAGCAACTGCACACCCAAGACTCACCAATTCCCAGGTGGGTGTTGATGGAGGCATACCGCGCCGTGCCCGTGAGGTTCTTATTCTCTCGATAGGGGATGTGCTGGTGGGTTCTTGCATCCCGGTACTTCTTGGCCAGCCCAAAGTCGATGATATAGACCAGATTGCCCTTCTTCCCCAGCCCCATGAGGAAGTTATCTGGCTTTACATCTCGGTGGATGAAGTTCTTTGAATGAATGTATTCAATACGACTAATCTACAAACAGAAAAGCAATAGCAAGAAATTCAATTCCAGAGCAGCACTTCGTTAAAACAAATCCCTGTTTTCCCTGTGTGCAGCAAGAGGCACAGTAACAGAAACAGAAACTGAGTAACTTGTCCCATCAAGTCAACGAGTGTGTGCCAAGCACCTTGTGCTACTGGGCACTTGAGAGAGGAGTGCTTACCATCTGGTCAGCAAGCAGCAGAACAGTTTTGAGACTGAATTTCCTTGAACAGAAGTTGAAGAGGTCTTCCAGGCTTGGGCCCAGGAGCTCCATCACCATGACGTTGTAGTCCCCTTCAGCTCCACACCATCTGATGGTGGGGATGCCCACTGCACAAGAAACCAAAGAAAGCAGTTCAGCCCAGGCTACTGCATCAGCTCACCTCTATTCAACTCAACACAGGCAAGTGGAGTGGGATGGGATCACAGCAGTCAGAAGACCCCAGCAATGCCCTCAAGGACCCCATAGCTAGACTGAGGCCACACACATTAACAGATAACCTGAAGAGGGTGTCAAGAGACTCTGTCAACAGACTCTGGTGAGGGTGTCAAGCAAGTAGTAGCGGGAAGTGACAGAATCTGAGCTAATTTCACAACATAGGAAAGAGAAGGCATGTAGGTAAGACAGCAACTCAGGAAGCCAGGACCAGGAGGGCCAGGTAAAGACCTGTACTGGAAAGAGAGACCCAGAACATAAGGCTGAAAACAGAAAAGAGAGCAGCTGCTAAGGTGTGGGTAGGAGAGGGAAAAAACACTCTTTAACCACTCAACCACTTTAATGCTGATAAAGAAATAAGCAAAAGCAATGAAATTTACACAGTAACCCAGGTGCTATGGCTTGTATCTAATGTTCCCCCAAAGCCTCATGCACTCATAGGTGGGGAGTTTCAAAGGTAGCTGGCTGGATTACAGTGTGTGAATGTGGATTAATAGTGTTCTACTGGGATTAAGGGTGTAATTAATGGAAGCCCCACCCTGAGCATGGGTGGCACCAATCAATCTGATTGTATCTTTATTATGGTTTGTGTCTGAATTCCCCACAAAGCCTCATGTAGTCATGGGGTAGGCTTCTAGAGTTTATGATCCATCCATGGTCTAATGCTGGGATTATGGTGTGAGTGCTATACCCACCCTGGGGCGGGTAGTTTGCATATGTAAGGGAGAGAAAAGAGGCTGCTTGCCACTATTCTTCCCTTTTGCTCTTGCTGCTTTGCTATCTTCTGCCACCATGAATGGGTGCCCTGTGCCACTCTGCCTTGAAGCCAGCCAAGTATGGACTGAAACCTCCACAAACAGTGAGCTAAATAAACCTTTCCTTCCTTAATTCTGGGTGTCAGATATTTTGTCTCCGCAATGAGAGAAAAGTAATCAAGACAATCCTGGATGGAATATAAAGGGAGAGAAAGAAGGTAGCCTTCTGCCTGCCATACTATGAACTGTTTTTCCTCTGTGATGCCCCTCTGCTATGCCACCCTGCTTTGGAACCAGCCAACTATGGACTGAAACCTCTATAAACTGTAAGCTGGAATTAACCTTTCCTCCTTTGAACTTGTGGGTGCCAGGTATTTTGTCCCAGCAATACCAGTTTTGAAATAGACTACATCAGTAGAAATGAGAATAGACAGGATAAATTTAAAAGGAGCATATGAGCTAGAACCTCAAATGAAATAAATTTGAAGATGCCTTTGAGATATCAAATCTAAAGACACAAAACAATTCAACAATCCAACTTTTAGCCTCATTTCTTTTTTTGTTTTGTTTTTTGGTACTGGAAATTGAACTCAGGACTTTGCACTTGCCAGGCAAGCACTTGCACTACTGAGCTATATCCCTGCCAACAACAACTTTTGAAAAAGTAGGCAAAACACCTAACAGGTCACTAACAGATACGTATAACTAGGCAACAGTCACAAAAAGATGCTCTGGGCTGCTGAGACCATGTGCTCAAAGACCAGCTCAAGAGTGTGCACCGCAGCCTCCCTCAGGAGTCAAAGCATCAATGCTATGTGAACAGATGAGCTGCCTGCATCACCTCCAGGTACACTGCCCTGATGAGCTCCGATCCACTAGACCAGTGATAGTGAATCAAGTGCCAAGACTGCAACCCCAAACTCACTTATTTATTGTGAAGTGCCCTTAACAGTGTGGTTTTAGTTTAGGAAAAGTAACTCACACATTAACATCTCCAGTCTTAAAACACATATGGCATAGGTTCACCACCACTGCATTAGACTCCTCCTCACACGAGTGCCACACCTCTCGGAGTGAGCTGGCCTCCATTCTTCCACGTGAGACACTTTAGGTTTTTAGTTCAGACTTACAATGAGTTTTAATGCCAACAGGGATGTCCTCCCACTAAAAATTGTCATGTTATCTGAAACTCGTATTTTGCATTTTACATGAGAATACACAGAACAAGTACCTAAGTTGTACAGTATAATTTAATAGAGACCTGGAATGGACAGGTCAATGGACAATGGACACTCCGAACAGCAGGGCCATCTATGGCCCTGTCCTGCCTCCCAGGTAACCACCACCCACCCAGACTTTTGTCTACCATCTTTGCCTGGAGGCCAGGTGTGCGAGCTATAGTTCACCCCATCCATAACCTAACCTGTCGTCTTGATGGTTTGGGTTTGCTTTACAATGGCACTGCCAAGCACAGTCTCACACGTCTAGTATGAATATTTATTTGTACACATGCAATTCTTTTTCTTTTTTCCTGCGCCAGTTACATACTTGAAACAGTTTCTGAGTTGTAGAATACAAATTATTTTTTTCACGTTGTACCTTTTATTTTTTATTTTAAAGAGGAAAAAAATAGGCCAGTATAGTAGCGCATGGAGGCTGAGGCTGGAGGATCATTGGAAGTTTGAAATCAGCCTGGGCTACAAAGTGAGCTCAAGGCCAGCCTGAACTGCA
>NW_004955506.1:896024-918400 GCF_000276665.1 Chinchilla lanigera | reverse complement strand
ACATTTTTCCCACATTGTGGGTTGTCTCTTCACTCTGTTGATGGTTCCTCTTGCTGCGCAAAAGCTTTTTAATAAGATAAGATCGCAGTTGTTGATTCTTTGTGATAGTTCCTGTTTGATCGAGGTCTTAGAATATAAATTATTCAACTACAAAAGATATACAAGATAAAAATCAAACTGTTTCTAAGATGGACAAAAAGACAAGGTGGCCTGTAGCAGAAGTACCTGTTGACACTGAACAGCACTGACCTCAGTCTACATCCCTCTACATGTAAACTGAGGCCACACCTATTTCATCTTTGAAATGCCTATGTATATTCTTCTGCTAATTTTAAGAGTAGGAAAATTTATTGGAGAAAAGGAATGGGGCATAGGAACAGCTCCTGAGAAACAGAAGGAGTCCCAAATGATTTGCTCTGTTTTGTTAATTTTTTGTCAGGGTATTATTTTTCCTATTTATAGTAGAGTTCTTTACAAATTCTGGATACTGAATGATGGTTGGTTTTATGATAGGCAAATACTTTCTTAGTATCTTGTATTAACAAATCCTTTCTGACCTTGGAGAAAGAAGAGCATTTTCCTATAAAAGTATAGAAGTCACTTTTACTTCCAGCAGAAACAGAGTGACAAACTATCCTCACACTTGAAATTAACAAAGGAAAAACAAACAGGGCTGGGATATACCTCAGTGACACGGTGCCTGCCTCGCAAATGTGAGGCCCTAAGTTTGATTCTCAGTACCGAAAAACCTCAAAAACCAAAAAACACACAAACAACAAATGAAACATGGAAGGCCGCTCCTGAGCCCTGATACTGGGGATCACACTGAGGGCCTCACTCATGTTAGGCACATGTCCTACCATGGGGCTATACCCCTAGCTCCCTTAAAAACTTTTTTGGGTAGTACTTGGGATTGAACCAGGGTCTTGTCACTGAACTACATCCCCAGCCCTCTTATTTTTTAAGACAGGGTTTTGCTAAGTTACCCAAGGCTGGGCTCGAACTTGCAGTCCTCCTGTCTCAGCCTTCTGAGTAGCTGGGATCACAGGTGTCCATAATGCTCAGCTTTGGAAAGATGGTTTCTAAGGCACTGGACCTTAGGCAGAGGACACTCTGCCTGAGAGCTAAACCACTCCCTAGTACCCCAGCTTGTGCCTGGGTGTCATCACAAACACAAGAACCAACTAGACCAATGTAACGACTTCATGCTAGAACATAGCTGAGGAAGGAGCTGAAAGATACAAACCCAACAAACAGGAGCATAAAATTCTCAATGCCTAGCATCCAGAGATTACAAAGCTTGCAAAGAAACTGTGATTTCAGTGAGAAATCAGTCAAAATTAACACAGATGTTAGAACCGAAGAGAAGGGTATTAAAAAAATTCTAGTAACTGGGTGTGGTGGCGCATGCTGAAGCAGGACCACTGTGAGATCAAGGCCAGTCTGGGCTCCATAGTAAAATCAAAGCCAGTCTGAATTACACAGTGTATCAAAAACAAAAAAAACTAAAAAATTACAATAGAAGTATAAGTTCATCCAACGTCATGAAAGTTAAAGGAATGAGAGATATAAAAAAGGGAAGGGGAGCAGGACTAAACAAGACCAAATGAACCCACAGCCTCAGCTCCGTGAAGCATGAAACCATAAAGGAAATCACCAGCACGGTACAGCCAGGCTGCCCCTGCCTATGGGTGGCGTTCCATCTCCAGCAGCCTGGATGGGTACGGCGAAGAGGGAACACAGCTACGTAGAGTCTGGACCTGCAACAAGGCATAAGGGGCACTGGGAGCAATGGCCTCTCGGCTGCCATCTTCCGAGCAGTGTTTCTTTCCACATATACAAGTGGAACTGCAGACTCACCCACTCCCCCAACACCAGTGTGTCACAATCAATTTCCAATCATTACTCATTCTGAAGTTTCAACTGCCCAAAGCTGGCCAACAGACATGTTTTGGAGCTTCGCTTGTACCCCCAATAGGGGCCTGTATTTTCTTTCCAGCCACATGTTCCAGAAATTCCTGGCCCACCCCTGGAACTGGCTACTTCTTCAAGAAGCCTCTCAGCAGAGACAGGTACTCAGAAACCACTTAAAGACCTGGCACGTCACTGCTCCTAGGCCTTGTATGCAGAGCCACCCACTTTAACCTCGACAGCTCTGTATAGGTTTGGTATTTGCAAGGCAAATGTCCCTCTCCTTTGGGAGTGTGGAAATTACTCTTGGGCCTTTGGTCTTTATCTTGTCACATAAGTTAACAGCAACTCTGGGAGAAGTGACATCTTGGTTTTCCTTTCGATGAACACAGGCAATTTCCACATGCCCTCCAATAAAGCCTGTTTATGTTCTGCATATAGTTCTTTTGCATTTTAAGATTTATTCCTAGGTACCTCCTGGGTCTCTTGTATTTTTAAAATTGTACTTTATAAATCATTATTGTTGCTGGGCATGGTGGCGCATGCCTGTAATCCCAGCACTGAGGAGGCTGACACAGGAAGATCGTTGCGAGTCTGAGACCAGCCTGGGCTACAAAGTGAGTCCAAGGTCAGCCTGAACTGCATAGCGGAGACCCTGTCTCAAAAAGAAAAAAAAAGGAAAAAAAAATTATCGTTGGTGTAATGAAATGAATACACTATATCTGATCTTAACCTAGTTAAACTCTGGTTTCTTTTGTGTTTACTATGGTAACAGTGTTATATCCCATGGGGGTGGTGGTCAAGGCTGGTAGATAGACTACAGTAAGAGCAAAAAGGCCTTTCTTCTCAGTTTCCTGGCCAGGAAAGATACACTGCTTTCTCTGGATGTGCTTCAACCTCAGCAGACTGTAACAAACCAAAATAGTGAAGCAGGTGGCAAAAGGCTCTTCTAAAGCCACTCGAGAGAATGTGCCCTGTGACCAGGGTAAAGAACGCCTCAGCTACAGGCTGATAACAGTTACTCTGTGAAGCAGACACTTTATACAAGCAAAACTCAGAATATGAAACAGATCTGTGCCTGGAAAGTGCTGCTTCTGATGGTTCCTCAATAACAGACCAGGCTAGCACGTTAGTAGAGAGCCAAACAGTGCTGCACTGTTCCCAGTGGCCACTGCCACTACCACCTGCAGGTATGAACAAAGATGCTTCCCCTCATGGGGCCCAAGATACCTCAGCACCTCCTGGGATGAAAACCCCAGGGGAGAGTGAGGTACTGGCAAATGCTTTCCATTGTGACTTGCGAAAAGTGTCAGTACAAATGTGGGGATTTGGCATTAATACAATTACAAATTTTCATGAAATTTTCAGCCGTTAATTAAAAATAGAACTGTCAAATATTTCAGACACTATTGAGATTCTGAAAAACATAAATTAGTTGTGAGATAACAGAAACAAAAATTGAAAAACAGGGCTGTGGGTGGTACATCACTTGCCTAGCATGTGTAAGCCCCTGGGTTCAGTCCCCAGCACTGAGAAACAAAAGCAAGAACAACCAACTCCCCTGGAACCACCAACCCAGCCCTGGAAAAGAGAATTGGGCAAGTAGGGAGGGCAAATAGACTAGGGGCTGGGCAGGTGCCTGGGCTCCACAGGAAGCTAGGTCTTTCTTGAGGGAGGAAAGGGTCAATGCATCTACTCTTATACCCGGTGTCCTCCTGACAGAGATTATGGTGACCAGGGTAAAAAAAATCCTTCAGCCTGGTCACCTGGATTTTATACAAAGACCTTACTCTCTCCTCTCCATATGACATCAAGTTCTTTAGTGTCAAACAAGCAACAAATGCTCTGAATCTGTGTTTTAGACATGTTAGGATTGGAAAGAACACCTATATAACAGCCTCTAGGTTTTACCTGGCAGTCACACTGCTGATAAGAACACTGTCCATCCAAGTCTTTCACCCACCAAATTTAGTTTATTTGTGCTGTTTCATGTTTTTAACCAATGGTTCCCACAGTCTGGATAAGTGGAATTTCCCGGGCACAGCCTGAGGGTGCTCAAACTCTAGTCTTTATCGTTTGGAAAACCACAGAGCCATCTGAGCTTGTTCCCTCATTTACAGCCTGAGGTGAAGACCCCAGTGCCCACTGCACAGGGATGCTGCAGAGTGATAACAGCATGTTTCCTGAAAGCCTTCTCCACCCTACGCAGCTGTGACCACCAAGCGCAGCAGCTCTCACCTGGCCCTGTTATGCCACAGCTCCAGCAGTCCTAGATGAATTCTGTGCTACAAGCTCCAAGGAATGGGTTGTAGACACTCAGCCCTGCAGTCTCTCCTCCAGTGCAGACTGAGCCAACCAACACAAGCAGATGAGAACCCCACCAGCATCAGAGGTACTCACTGTCACTTTCAGAAAATAACAGAAGTTACACATGGGAGACACTGCATGAGCAACAGCAAAATCTAGTGGTTTCCAGGCAAAGCAGACTCCCTGATCCTGTATCTGCTGGCCTCCAATTTGGTCTTGCTTTGAATGCCAGAATTACCTACTTTGGACATAAAATGTTTTCCAGAACACAGATCTTCAGGGTATCTGCAATATATGTAACGAGAGTACAACCCAGACCATGCCTGGGAAATGGTATGCAAAGGCCCAAGCAGGAGAAAGCCCATTTCTGGGATCTCATTTGGATTCCATGATCTGGAGAAGAGATATGGGTAAGAAAAAGGGAACAAGCAATTCTTCTATCTATACGAGAGGTCCAAACGACGAAGCAGTGCTTCCTGCCAGGGGCACACGATACCCTAGAACTTTTCAGATTGTCACAACTGAGGGGCAACAGGCACCTAGAGACTGCATGGCATCCTGCGGCACAGAGCAAACAGCAATAGGGCCAGGCCTGAGCCCTGTTCCACACCAAATGAACTCCTGTCCAGCTACGGCCAGAAGTTTCACCAGACCTATCCCAGGCTCTTAGGGACTGTTTTTCTTCCTATTCCTTGCAGAGACCCCAGCTTGCCAGTCTTCAAAGAGATGGTGCTCCTTAACATGTTTAAGTTTGTAGGTTTAAAGTCACTTCTGGTAAAGGTAAATCCTACCTTATCTCATTCTATTCTGTTGTAAACTTAAAGTTATGCAGATATTCCCTATTGCCCCCGAAAGCTCCTCCTTCTAAGTTACCAGAGCGCAGGCACTGGAAGGCACAGGTACTCTGGGGCACAGGCATCTCTATGAGGGAGCTGTTTGTGCTCCTCTAAGATGTTATCTGCTGCAAGGATACTTCATTAGAGGAATGTTGTTTCTAGCAATAGCTCAGTAAGCACAGGTTAGCTTTCACTGAGGCAAGGACTTTAAAAGTCAAACCAAGAGCTCCCCTTTCCTACTGAATGAGGGCCAATAATAGCAGTGCAGAAGGGATTCCTGACAGAGGGGTCTGCAAGAGTGGGGACATAGCATCCTTCAGACACCAACCCTGTTCCTAGGTGGGTGCCACACTGAGGACAGACCTTAAGAAGGACCCACGCTCAGCCCCGTCCTTCAGTGTTGCTATGTCTCATGACTCTGAATTTCCCAAGTTAAATTCCCTCCTGCTCTATCACCCAAGCTATCTTACATTCCAGAGAACTCTAAAAGAGAAACTGGTTCCACATCTGGCCCCCAACTAGCTTCCATGGCCCCAAGGCCAGGTTTCACAGAATTGCAAGTGACTTTGCTAGAAGGGGGTCATAGAAGTCATCACATTCAAAAGTATTGTTTTATCCAAGAGGAAACTGGACCAAGAGAGGAGTCTGAAGGGACTACCTCAAAAGTGTAAGCAAAGCATATGACCCCGCAGGGCCACATTCAGAAAGGCCCCACATGGTGACACAGCATCACACTGGTGAGATATGCTGTTATCAATAGCAGTTGCTTACTTTACAATTCATACAAACCCTGGATTTCAAAGACATTATGAACTAATGGGAAGCTAAGTAAAGGAGTATTTGTATGGAAAACCTAAAATCACATTTTTGTTTGACAAAGCTTCTGTATCTAAGCCAGTCTCTGAATAAAAGCAACAACAACTGATCATAGGTGTGTGCCAGTATCTTCCCCTCTTTCCCTAAGACAAACTATATTTTGTGATTTGTGACACATTTCAACAGGTAAAGGACATACCTCCTCCCTGCATCATTTTGTAGATTTTGCTCTCGATGTGGAGCTGAGGGTGTTTGGTCTTGACACATTCAAGCTTGATGGCAACTTCTTCTCCTGCAGCAATGTCCGTGCCTTGGCAAAGAACGAAGACCATTAATTATCTGGTACAGATCACACAGCCCAACATGACAGGTCACTGCAGAAATGATGAACACTGTCTGAGTTTTGTAAGATGGACCAAATAATAGATTCTGTCTACTTTCTGAGTTAATACCATCAGGTGACACTCTGTGGAAAACCATCCTATTTGAACACTATAGCAAAGTCTATCTGGTATCCCACCATTCACTTCCATCCGTACCTACTCCAGTTAGTCACCAGAGCTGCAGCGCCTGTCCCTTCTGATGTGAACCTTGCTATCAGACCTGTCAGCTGGGCTCTGCAGTCATGTACCAAAGGGATATCGAGAGAGTTCTAGGGTGTTCTCCATGCTGCCTTGATAGGCACTCAGGATATGCCCAAATCTCCCTCTCCAAGGAGGGCTGTGTTTTCATCACTCGCCCCTCCCCCAAGCCTCAGCCCAGCCAGGCACAGCACCCACCAGTCACAACTCTCAACAGCTGGGCAGTTCTCAAGTGAATTCAGTTTCCACACAGCCATAGGGGCCATCTTGGCTAAAGGACTACAAAGACCCTCAACCAGGCCCAGGGATGTCCCTTTCCCTTCCTGAGGACACTATATGAGAAGAAGGGACTTGTTCCCCAAGTTCCAATGGTACCACCTTAAAACACACATTGGGGACACACTTGTTAGTTTGTGGCTGATACAGCAATCACCACCCTATTAAGTTTGGAGGCAAGATTACACAAACATGTGTCATTTTTATGTGAAAATGTTGTATATCTGCTTTTTTCAGTAAGAACCTGCAGGCCCAACAAAGACTTCTCCTCTAGGATCACACATCTAAGTTCCTGAGTCCTTGTCTAACCCAAAGCCCTGCCTGGACCCACCCTCCTTCATTACAGAATATATCCAAATCTCTGACAATAGAAACTAAGTCTCACACTGTTACGGCTTGTGTCTAGATGTCCCCCTGAAGTTTCATGTGGTCATAGGTGGGGCTTTTTCAGAGGTGGCTGAATCTAGAGTGGGTGATTAAGTCATGGTGCAAGACATGCTAGGGTTAAGGGTGATTACTAAATCAGTCCACTGATTGGTTTGGTACTGCCCTAATCCCAGTAGCCTAGATAAAATATACAAGGGGCAGAAAAAAAACTGTGAAGGTCCCTTGCTTGCTTGGCGACCTTATGCCCACTACGAACTATTTTTCCTCTGTGATGCCTGTCTGCCATACCACTTTCCTTTGGAGGCAGCTGATTAGGGACTGAAACCTCTACAAACTGGAACTAAATAAGTCTTTCCTCCCTTAACTTGTGAGTGCTGGGAATTTTATCTCAGCAATGAGATAAGTGCCTAACACACACACTTAGCCCTCCTTTCCCCTCAGAGTCCTTCTACGCAGAAAACACTTTTATCCTTCCCAAGAGTGTGGTTATTTGCCAAGGAATTAACACAGGCTCCCATTGCCTGACAGACTTTGGTGGGGCGGGGCTGGCTAGCCATTCTTTGGCAACTCGGTTTCTTGTCAACTGAGATGGGGGGTGGTTTTTTGCCATCCATATCATAGGGAGCTGAGGAGGTGAAAGAGTTCACAGTTACACAGCACTTTCAGTCCCAGGTGAAAGGCAGGGCAAGGCTAAGCAAGCACCAGGACAACCTGACTTCTGCTACCATGCAGAGAACACTCCACAGAGGTGGTCCTTTCAGCCTACTGAGACAGCTACACCACAAGCCTGGGCCTGGAGCCCACTACCGGTACTGCAGATCCGTAGGAATAACTGTATCTCACCACTGCAGGTGACCATTTAAGAAGTATGACTCTTTAGGTAGAAAGGGGAGGGGAGAGGAGGAGAGGAAAAAGAGAGAGGGAGAAAGAGGAAGGAAGGAAGAGGGAGGGCAAGGAAGGGTAAGTGAGACTTGCAGCTGTGCATGCCTGTAATCCCAGCACTGCCTGTAATCCCAGCAAGTGCCTGTAATCCTAGGACTCACCTGTAACCCCAGCTCACAGGAGACCGAGGCAGGAGAACTGCTGTGAGTTCAAGGGCAGCCTGAACTGTATAGTGAGACCCTGTCTCAAAAAAGACAAAGACAGACAGATGGAGGAGAGGAGAGGGGAGGGGAGGGGAGGGAAGGAGAGGGGGAAAAAAGAGAGAAGAGAAGAGAAGAGAAAAGAAAAGAAAAGAAAAAAGAAAAGAAAGGCAGGCAGGCAATCTATCTTTTCCTTGTTTCCTTGTTTCCTACTCAATTATAAGAGAAATGACTTCATCTAAAATGTACTGTGCAGATGAAAAATGACCTCGAGTTCCTCTACGGCCTGGACTCTGAGCTGAACTTGCCAGCAGGGAGGGACAGTGACTCATCTCCCTGGTTACATCAGCAACTCCTTGCACTCCAAAGCAGCACTACCACTGGGGACACCACCACCACCTTCCCCAGTGGGGTAGGTCCACAGTGACAGGACAGCCTCAGGCCAGTGAGTCTACTGGTCCAGGATCTTCAGAAAGGCCAAAGACACCTCTAGCTGCAAAAGGCCAAAGACACTACACTGTGACTAATAAAGTTCACGTGGGATGGTCACCCCTGCAATGCTGACAGTCTTGGGGAGAAATCACCACTGGCAACTCTGCAACACAGTATGAATTATATTCTCTCCCGGGGGAAAGGCAGTGTGTTATCAGCAAACAGAGCCAGTGCTCCTGCAGGGCCACTGATGATCAGCTGCAAAGAAGGAACAGCTGGACAGAGGCTCTGCACACATGTGAGGACAGCACACACTCTGGGTCTCCTCCAGGACTTCAGCACCCGCTGGGGTAGAAGAACCCAGCAGCAGAACTACAAGTTCTATGCATCCCACTGTCTCCAGTGTCCTGCGGTCCTGCCCCCCTCCTAGGTTGGCAGCATCCCTCAACCCTCATTAACAATGCTGTTCAAAATCCAGTCCTTGTACATCTACCACTACTGATAAGGGAGCAAATACAGGACCAGGAAGCACCAAGAACTCTGATGGTATTGCTACAACATGTTTGTTTTTTAAAAAGTTGTGGTCTGCCACAGATTAGAACTTATAAAAATAGATTTTTAGCTAGGTGTGACGGGGCATGCCTATAATCCCAATACTGAGAGGCTGAGGGAGGATTACCACGCGTTGAAGGCAAGCCTAAGATACATAAGCAAGTTCAAGGCCAGCCTGCACTACATAGTGAGACCCTGTCTCAAAAACTAAAAGACAAGTAAGTTCTTTACCACAGGTAAGTTTGAGAACTACTAGAAGAGACACAAGAACCTGTATGAAAGATTCCATAAAGCTCTAGGTTCCCAATTCAGAACAAGTCAAAACCAAGTGACAGGTGGAAGTTTATTCAGGTAGTCGGACTATACTAAGGACACTTACCACACCAGACCTTCAGTTCTTTCATGCATCAACTACTCTGGTCTGGCCTAAGACAGGGTTCATTTACTAGGCACAGATGTCAGTTTGTATTTAGACAAAGGGTAATGCTAGTCTCAGGAAGCCAAAATGATGGTCCTCAAATTGAGCAGATAAAAGCAGCTGGTGAATTATCTGACCCTAACCCAGAGCATGAGCTTGTCCTGGGACAGAAAGGGGACTCTGAATTACCAAGCTGGAAACTGGTTATTCCCACTAAGTACTGTCAACAGAGAGATAGGGTGCCGCCTTAGAACAGCAGGGCAAAGTTTATATTTGAACTTTGCTGAGCAGTGTCATGACTTCTCATTAAAAATATCTAAGTGGGCTAAGGACATAGCTCAGTGATAGTATGCTTGCCTAGCACTGGCCAGGCTGGAGGGTCCATCCCCAGTACAATGAATAAAAAAAGTGGGTGGGAGAGAACACTCAAGCAAAATCCAGCCCCAAGGTAAAAGAGGAAGGGTCTGGAAGCTTTGGTGAGAGGAAGCATGCCCTCTGCCCTCCCGGCCGGCCAACGTTCTGGGGGTTCTGTGGTGTGCTAGACCCCTTGCATAGGATTTCCAGAGAAATCAGGGGAATGCAGAAAAACACAACAAACCAGAAATGAAGAGCCTATGGCTTGGCTCCCCAGACACTTGTGCACATCATGAAGCCTAACTGTACTGTCCATTCAGGTAAGGGTAGACAAGGCTCTGAGAAGCTGGTAAGAGTGACAAGCGAAGGAGAAATGCCTACTGCAAGCAAGAAGAAACTGGTCTCCACCCAATCCTATCGCTTGCTTCCAAAAGACAAAGACAAGAATGGAGCATAAACCCACGTGCTTTGCCATCTTGGCAATTTGTAGTCACTCTGCATACTGGCCAACAGAGCAGTGATCTGCTTACTCCTCCTCCTCCTCCTCCTCCTCGACCACCACTACCATCCCAACCTCAGCCTGACCCACCCCAAACAGCTCTTCCTCCCTTAAATTCAAGAGCACTGCCAGTGTTTACAAATGTTATCAAGTTTATAAATGGCACACTGCCAACAAAAGTAAAGGACTTTTGGTTTCTACTACCTCAAGACACCATATCACCCACAGAGCAATGGGCTGACACAGAAAAAGGCACAGAGCTGAGAGGCTGCCTTAAACCTACCTGCAATACAACCTATCCCGCCTGGATGTGGTCTCCACAAGGGTGTGGGCTCTGGGGCTTTCCAGCCTGGCCCAGAAGAACCTTCCACATCTGGCTGCTTAGACTGAGGACTGAGATTGGACTTTTTAGGTCTCATTAGCAGCCAAGTCCAGTGCATATAATTTCTCAAGCCCAGAAATTCCAGAAATAGCTCCATAATGCTGTATTTATTGATGCACTGAGGGGCAATTTGGGGAAAGATGTGAAGGAAAACCTGGCAGGGCACCCCCTACTGTGGTCCTGACTGTCAGGACAGCAGGCTCCAGGGAAAGCAGCCCAAGACCAGGTGTGGCCTTCTCGACACTCTTGCCCTCCTCCCAGTTTCAAACACCTGGAAAAACAGAAAGGTCCTAGGTGGAAAGCCAAACCCTCCTGGTGCCAGGCTCAAAACAAAACTGGAGTGGAGTGCTTCTGAGAATTATCAAAGTGACAACAGGAAAAAGTTTCAGTTTACACTCTCACTAAAATACATAAGACATAGGTTTTGAGAGAGGACACAAATCCTCAACTCAGGTTCAACTGGTGGTAGAAAACTAAGAGCATATTTGAGTTAATCGGTCCTACGGTCTTCAAATCAGTGCTCTTTGACTCTGGACTACAACCTTCCTTGGACCTGCCTTTCCAGCCTGTCTTATGCAAGATAACACAGCCATTTTAGGTTCAGTTCCTTAGGGGGTTGGCTTGAAAGGATGCCAACGTGGGCTAAAAAACTAATGCCAATGGGAAAAGACTGCTGATACCCACCCCTGTGGAACTAAGTAGAAGCATATGCCAACAAACAGGGCATCTGGGCACTTTAACCCCAGGACCTCAGAGACACAACAATCCCATTTTCCCATTCTAGAATAGATCTCTCTGCAAGAGCTTAGTCAACTGATCAAGTGGCCATGCGTGTGACAAGAGGTGAGAGGCCCAAAGGACACAACCCTGAGTAAGCAACACTCCCCCATTAAGCCTGCACTCTCTATAAGAAGTGCTTATACCTCCAAACAATGTGTGGTGACCATCCCACAACTGGACTGTCAGGATCAACTTCCACAAAGCACAAAAATGTTTGGCAAGGCCTTAGAGAACAAAAAGTTTCAAAATACATACTTTCTGATGCCTGTGAAAGGGTGGCTAATGGAGTGACTCCTCAGTATAGTGCCAAGATTCTGAGGTTATAACTTTTGCCAAAACCTATTCTATAAATAAGCCAAACAGCTTCCATTTATCCAGCATTCTGACTCCCAAAACACTGCCGAGAAGGCATCTGGCTGACTACTTGGTTATAAATATTTAAAGAGTGAAACCCAAATGTCTCCCAAGCATATTTTACTCAGCAAGCCTTTACAGAAGTACAGGTTCAAATCCATCACAGAGCACGTGATGGGGTTATCCTGTGGGTTAACCAGTCACCAAAAGTAGTGAAGAGCTATTCCCTGGAGCAGATTAATCCTAACTTTGTCAGCCCTTCAGGTCCTGGAAGGGAGGGGGTGGGACTCCTGACCCTCCCTGACAGGTGTGGCAGCCAAACAAAGACTGAGGCTAGGTCGTTCCACGACAGAACATGTTTAACCCTAAACTTCGGCCACAATCTCCGCAGACACAGCACTGCCAGGAGGCAAGTTCCGGAGAACAACTTATGCAATTAGATTTACTTTAAAATTCCCAGCTAGATGGCTTAAATCAACCCTTTATTACATTGTGTATCCTCTCACTGCAAATCTAACACAACCCAGGACATTTTCACCCTAAGTACATTTCAAATCTACCTTTAACATTTTAATACCACAGCTCATGAGTCCTTCCCACTTCCCGTGCTTCCAATTTTGCCAGCATCTTAACACTTTGTCTGCATTCATGTAAATTTAATTCTTGTTTGTACCCAGTACCAAGTATTCAACTTGGTTGCTCAAAACGTACTCAATGACAACTCCAAGGCCAAGGGCCTCTGGACAGACAGACCACCAGGGCCAGCTACAGCTTCTAGCTCAAACGAACACTTTCAATCTCTCTGTTCAGGCCAAGGAAGATACCCGAGAGAGGCATCAGGCCCTTCTAGGGGGTCAGTTAACCAGAGCTGCCACTGGCAGAAAGGGCAGGAGCAGCCGGTCGCGAGGGGCCCCGAGGACGCAGCCCAGCGTTTCCCCGTTTCTGATCGGGACACTCCCCACCTTCACAGCATTCAGGTTGCTTTGACATTTCCCCCCCACGTGTGTAACAAGCAGGGTCAGCAGGAGGGAGGGAGCCGGCAGTGCCAGACCCAGTCCTGGAGAGCAGCATGGCCTTTGTTTACCGCGGTGACCTCAGGCGCGGTTGGAAGCCGACGCCCGGCCCCGAGGCCCAGGCCCTCCCCTCCTCCAGGCCCGCAGCCCCCAGGCCACTGCCCCATTTCACCGGGCCTGCCGCCCCTCCACCACTCCACCACGGGTCCTCCCCCGGCCAGGTCCGCCGCCCCACTGCACCCCAACCATCTCCGGGGCCCGCAGACCCCCGCAACCCCCGCCGCGCTCCCGGAGCGGCCGTTGCCGGCAGTCCGGGCTCCAGGGCCCCGAGCGCGGCCCCGCAATGCACCCCCACGGAGCCCGCCTGGCCTCACCGAGATAGATGTCTCCGAAGGAGCCGCTCCCGATCTTACGGCCCAGCCGGTATCTGTTCCCGACCCTCAGCTCCATGGCGACGCGCCGCTTGCTGCTGCCCGCCCGGCCGCTTCCTGGGTCTGCGCTCCCGGAGGCGGCGCCGCTTCAGCCGCGACTGCGGGTCCGGTCCGGCTCCGCCCCCCTCACGGCCCCGCTTTCACCATTGCTTTCAGGCCGCCCCGCCACTCCCAGAGCCTCAATAAGGGACGGATGGGACAGTCCGAGAGCCGCCGCCGCTGCTCCGGTCCCTGCCAACGCCGCTCGTCCTCTCCCCGCCGCGGATGGACTCGGATCTTCCGGGCCTAAATCCCCCTTCTGCTGTCTAAAGGAGCCGCCGCCATCGCGCTGTGACGTCACTTCCCCTAGCAACCCGACGGGGAGGGGCCGCGGCGCTCGGAGGCGGGGCCTGGAGTTCCGGGCGTCTTCCGAGCAGGCGCCTGCGCACCACGCAAATCAGCGCGAGCAGATCCCCAGCTGTTCCCGGCTTTGGACCTCCGGCCCGCCGTCTGGCCCCTTCCAGCGTTCAGGCTCCCAGTGGTCACGCTGGGGCTTCGTGTCTGCCCCCGTAGTGGTCAGGTAAGCCCGCTGTTCCTCTCGGCAGACCTGGGAAAGGCGCCCGGCGGCGCCCTGTGCAAGAGCACTGGAGCGTCCCCGCCCTGGAGCTGCTGTTTCCAAGCGCGGAGCTGCAGCCATCTGCAGCCCGCGGCCTTCCCGCAGGGCTGTATTGAAGGCTGGGAGTGCAGAGGGTGAGGCCTGGACGCTGCCTTTCCCTAGTGCCACTGACCTGGAGACCGTCTCCATGGCTACCTAGTCGCTGTTGGAGCTGTGCCTTCCTCTCAGGGCAAACAAGAAGTTTGGTCTGTGGGCCAACTCAAAGCCAGGGAGCCTTCCAGAGATGCCCTCAGGGCAGGTACCCAGGAACTGAGAGGGACGCCCTACCCAGTCCTCCTGGCCTCTGCAAGAAAGGAGCAACTATTGCAGTGCACTGCGTTATTTGGACATCAAGGATGCGTTTACCTGGTCACAGGGCACAGGGCAGTGTGAGGTCCAGAACTGCCCGCTTAGCTTGTGGACCAGGAAAGCAGGCGAGCAAAGTGGCCTGTGAGTGCCCTGCTGGGCACACGGGGCTGGGCTCTCCACTTAAAGTGTTCTCACCTTCTCCCCAGCTGCAGCCCCTGCCCCAGACAGCTGGCAATCTGGCTGGGGAGACAGGCAGCAATTCCTGAGCACTCGACCTTACAGGAACCAAAGGGGGATTTTGCCAAACTAGTAAAAATAACCTTGTTGGCAGAATTCTCTCAGAGCTTTTCAGTTAATGAACATTGCCTGGCTCCACTTCTAGACTGGAACCTGAAGGGGTGTGACATCCACTCCCTGGAAAATAGCTGGACCAGCCTCTTCCTTAGCAGCCACTAATCTTAGGCCAATGCCTCACTCTGAGGACCGCCCTCAGGCCCATCTTCTACTACCTGTCTCCTCTGCCTGTTCTCTTAAAGGTCAGGAAAACCAGCCAACACAGAGACAAAAGTCCTTCTGTTTCCCTCCATGGCCATAGGAGGCAGCACCTGGAAGAGCCCTGGAAAGAATCAGGGCTGCTTCCACTCTCCCCTAGTACTGGGGATTCAATTCAGAGAATACTGAGCTCCTAATGTTCACAGGGTCTCACTAAGTTGTCAAGGCTGGCCTTGATTTTTTTTTTTTTTTTTTTTGTCTTTTTGAGACAGGGTCTCGCTCTGCAGTTCAGGTTGGCCTTGAGCTCCCTTTGTAACCCAGGCTGGCCTCTAACTTGCAACGATCCTCCTGCCTCAGCCTCCCAAGTGCTGGGATTACAGGCATGTGCCACCACGCCCGGCAAGGCTGGCCTTGAGCTTGCCACCCTCCTGTCTCTGCCTCTTGAGTAGCTGGGATGCAGGGTGTGGTATCACTCACCTCATGAGGCAGGAAGTTTCCTGTGAGTCCTGGACTACATGGCAAGACCCTGTCTATAAAACAACAACAAAAACAAAAAAGCATACTGGGTAGCTGGGGATTACAGGGGTGCCCAGCTACTGCTGCCTTTTTTAAGGGCCACTCACTCAGGGGCCTGAACTGGGATTCTCAACCCCTTTATCCCAGCACCATGCTTCAGGTGTCTTGCCCCAGAGCCATAACAGTCCCCTTTGTGTCCTCAGTTTCCCATTTGTGAAGCACAGTTTTGGCCCCAGGGCTTGCAGAGGTTGTGCTCATGACAGCTTCTCTCCCCTCCTGGCTTCTGCAGTAAGGTGCTGAGCCCCCTCTGTTCATTTGCCACCCTCTGCCTCTGCTCTGCTCACCAGCAGCTGAATGTAGGCACCTCTGCCAGGCCCTCCTGGCCCATTACTATGCCAATGAAGGCCCATGCAGGTGCCAGCAGATGTGACAGCTCTGCTGAGCACAGCTTTGTGAATTTCCCAGCTCACACTGACCCCAGGTGACCCCCACCCCAGCACCTGGTGCATCATTGGCAAACACTGGCTTTGTGAATCACTCATGTGGGCATATCCCAGGGAAAGGCGGCGGGTCCTGAGGCCAAGCCATGCTCAAGCAAGATGGTGAGACCCAGGCGCTGCCTTCAGAGCTGCCCCACCTCTAGGCATGAACCTCCCAGCAAGACGCAGGCTTGAGCCTCCCCTCCTACAAGACTCACCCAGGACTCCCCAGGTGTGTTCTGGGCAGGGGTGGGGCAGGCAGCCCCTCTACTCTTAACACCAAACTACAGTGGAAACCAAGTCTCTTAATGCCACTGTTGCTGGGGCTGGGTGTGGAGGCTTTCCTTGCTGTCTCTGTCTCTCTGCCTGGCAGGACTTAGGGACATAGGTTTGTTCATGATTGTCTTACTTTTCTCATTGCTGAGACAAAGTACCTGACACCCGAAGTGAAAGGTGGAAAGGTTCATTTAGCTTGAAGTTTGCAGAGGTTTCAGTCCATAATCAGTAGGACATGGCAGAGGGGCAATAGTTCATGGCAGAGGAAGACAGCAAAAGCAACAAGCAGAGAGCAAGACAAGCCTCTTTCTGTCCCTTATATTTTATCCAGTCTGTGGGGATTGGGGTGGTGCCAATCCAATCAGTGAACTGATCCAGCAATCACCCACCCTTAATCCCAGCATTGCACTGCCCAGTCAGTCACACAGTCTAGCATCAGCCACCTCTGAAAAAGCCCCGTCTAAACTGCATGAAGCTTTGGGGGGACATCTAGACCCAAACCATAACAAGGATCCTCCTGTGCACAACTTTACTTCCAGTTCTGCAGGCCCCTCCCGCCCACCTGATGCTTTGTGATTATAATGTCCTTAACTCAGATCCCTGCCCATGTCAGGGGTCAGATCCTATATCTGGATGACACATTGGAAAGTGGACACCCAGTCTGGTCAACATCCTATGCTCTTTAGGGAGGCAGACTGCAAGAGAAGCAAACTGTCGTGCAAAGTGGTACACACACCTTAAACTCAGCATTTGGAAGGCTGAGGCAGGAGGACCTCACAAGTTCCAGCCCATCCTGCACAACTCAGTGACTTAGCAAGACCCTGTCTCAAACCAAACAAAAAGAGTTGAGGTTGTAGTTCAGTGTGAAGGCTGTGGGTTAAATTCCCAAGTACCACACATACACATAAAGAAGGGCAACTTAGTGTTCTTTTTGCAGATTCACAGAGGTACGAACCATGCTGCAGTCTATTTCACATTTTATCATCCCAGCACAGAACCCGGCATCCAGCAGCCAGCACCTCTGCCCCAGAAGTAAAGGAATCAGTGGTCCCCTCACTGGTGTGGCCAAGGCCTGGCTTCAGGCTTCAGAGCTTTGTGCTTCCCATCCCCCACAGGACCCTTGCAGGAGTGGGAATACTGACACAAGGGTTTCCTAGAGTGTTATGCTTGGGATCTCAAATGCCCCCTGCAGGTTTACTGTGCCTGTGATGGGCTTTTGGGGAAATGACTAGGTCACAAGCCCCAGACTTCATCAAGGGGATGAGTCCGTCTCTGAATGCGCTATTAGGATGTGGGGCCCAGCTGGAAGAAGGCCGTTACTGGGATGTGCCTTTACAGGATACATTTTGTCACCAGCCCTACCCCTGTGGCTCTCCTGCTCTGTTTCCAAACTGCCGTGAGCCGAGCAGCCTTTCATCCACCATGTCCTTTGCCTTCGTGTCTGCCTCACTTCAGGCCTAGAAGCAACACAGCCAGGAACTATGGGCTGAAACCTCTAAAGGATGATTTAGAATAAACCCTGCTTTGTAAGAGTTGTTCTCAGATATTTTGTCCTAGCTATGGAAAGCTAACACACCTAGGAATCACCCCTCTAGCACACAGAGATGGCCTAGAGAAACCAAACATTTAAAATGTCTAGATTTTTCATGGCAGCTCCAATTTCAGTTATTGTGTAAGATTGGATAAAGTGTAGTGTCTCTGTACAATGGAATGGTATTCAGTCTTTTTTTGTTGCTATTGTTATTTAGTCTTGAGAAGGAAAGAAATTCCAGGACACGCTGCAACATGGGTGAACCTTGAGAACATTTTGCTGAGAGAGATAAGACAATCACAAAATGATACATCCTGTATGCTCCATTCATGCAAGGTCCCTGGAATGGTTAGATTCATAGGCACAGGAAGCAGAATGGGAGTTGCCAGGGGCTGAGGGATGGGGATGGGGAGTCAGAGTTTCGGTTTGATAAGATGAAAGAATTATGAAGGCAATGATGTTGATGGACACACAACATTATTCTTATCTCTAGTGGTGGGATTTTAGAGGGAGTTGTCTGTTTGTTTTGCAGTGCTCAGGATGGAACCCAGGGGCTCACTCATGCTAAGCAAGTGCTCTACCACTAAGCCACACATCCAGCCCTGGTTGCACGTTATGAATGTAAGTAGTGCTATTAAATAGTACATTTTAAAACAGCTAAGATGAAAAAAAATGGCTAAGAGGGTAAACTGTGTGTTACCATTCATGGGAAGTGGGAGAGAGAGAATGGATATAGAGGAGAGGGGAAGCTGCCCTGGCAGCTGTCCATGCTGAAACATGGACACAGGTCTGCAGCAGTGACTACCCTCTGTCCCAGGGAGACCACCTCTCTACTGTCAGCACTGTTTGTATCACTTCACCGTCTTGCTGCTGCTTTGGCAGCCCCTTGTGGCTCTGATGGCCCCAGACTTTCTTGCTTTGCTTACTCATAATGCCCAGAATTCACAGAGCTGCCAGGTACTCTGCCTGCCTGCCTGGTTTTTGTGTCTGTTCCTTGAAGCCCAGAGGTGGTAGGGAATGGGGGGGGGGTGGCAGAGTTGGTGGCCCCAGGGACCTGAGTAGATCTGCAGGCGAGGCAATGCCTGAGGCTCCTCCCAGCAGAGCTGTTTGTCCCAGCAAACCAGCAAAGGGGATAATACCTTGACCTTGGAGCCCAGCAGTCAGGTCCAGTGCCAGTAACACCCTTCCTTCTCTGAACTGGGGAAAGTCTATGTTAAATAAGGACTCTCTTGGCTGGGATGTAGCTCAGTGGGAGCATGCACTAGGCCCTCAGTTCCATCTCAAGAAATAAAACCAAAAAAATAAATTCCAAAAAAATAAAAGGGGAAACTCAATCTACAGAGGGCTGCTCCAAGAAATCCTTTTTTGTAGTACTGGGGATCAAACCCAGGACTTGTTTTTTTTTTTTTTTTTTTTTTTTTTTTTTTTTTTTTTTTGGTTTTTCTCCGGTACCGGGAACCGAACCCACGACCTTGCGCTTGCCAG
The DNA here is from genome assembly GCF_000276665.1 of Chinchilla lanigera. Classification (NCBI taxonomy): domain Eukaryota; kingdom Metazoa; phylum Chordata; class Mammalia; order Rodentia; family Chinchillidae; genus Chinchilla; species Chinchilla lanigera. The sequence continues at coordinate 899,267 of NW_004955506.1, read as the reverse complement.
GCAGGCGCTTTGCCGCTGAGCTAAATCCCCAGCCCCAAACCCAGGACTTGTGCATATTAACCAAACACTCTACCACTGAGCTACATCCCCAGCCCAAAGATTCAGCATATGTATTATTTATTTTTTAAGACGAGGTCTTGCTATGTAGCCCAGACTGGCCTTGAACTCTCAGTGTGCCTCCTGCCTCCACCTCCAGAAGGCTGGGATTACAGATGTGCACCACCACACCTGGCTCCGCTACAGGTAATTCTGTCAGCACCTGGCACCAACAGTGAGGGGTAGTAAAAACTTCCCAGAGTTTTCATCAGAGGTGGGGAAAAGAGGAGAGGGCAATCAGCATCTTCTGCAGATTTTATCTTGTCAGGATGGAAAGTTTGAGGAACAGGGCAAGGTGGGGCAAACAGCATCTCATCTGCCAGCAACAGTACAGAAGAAGATCCTGCTTGGAGCTGGGACAGGGAAGGTAGGATCCCAGTGGGATCATCCAGGAGAGCGATGGGTACAGGGAGCTGCCCATAGTGGCCAACAGAGGAGAAAGAGGCATGCACTGTGAGAACAGCTGCTCCTGATGCGTCCACTTCAGCTATTAAACCAAATCCTCTTTGGGAAATGGAGGCCCGGTTTCAGGACCAGCTCCCCACCAGCTCCGAGCAGGTAGGAAGGGGGAGGGCTGGGGCTCAGGGTTCAGAAGAGGAAGGGCACAGGTAGCCCTTCGTTCCTCTGTACCAGTCGTTATCCTAGTGGTTAGGCCTTAGGAAAGATAAGGAAACAGGCCACATCCAGATCTTGGACTTCCTAGTGTGGCCCTGTATGCCTGGCCCATGCCACCCACATGTTCTCTGGTTGACCCCACCCCCACCCCGACTCCCTAACTCATCTTCTGTGGTAGCACTGCCTGTTGAGGGAAGTTCCTTTGCAGCCACAGCGTGACACCTTCCCGGCACCCATACTCAAGCACTGGACACTTTGGGATTAAATAGCTACAGACCACATCCATCAGGCTGGGCTGGGCAGGAAAGAGTAACAGACAGCCCCCAGGCCTCAGGGACGCCACACAGCTTATTTGTGACATGAGACCAGAGAGAAACAGGCAACATCTCAGATATTATAATTCACTAAGTCTGGAGGAAGAGAGGCACCCAGGAGGGCAATGACCTGCTTAAGGCCCCACTGCAGCTCAGGGCCTCAAGGCTCCTTGTTGGAGTCTGTCTCCATGGGTGTTTAGCGCACCCATGTGCTAGAACCTGCGGTGACCAGCCCTGCAGAAGTATACTGGGGGAGTGGTGTTTGTTGTCCTTGCATGCGAGGTGGAGAAATTCTCTTCCTTGTGCTGGGCAAGGAAGCATCACGAAGCATCCAGCAGGTGCTGCCCTCCAGAGCAAATATGATCTCCCTTCCTGGTCCTCACAGGGTTACCTAGTTACCTGGCCTGTTGTGCAGGGGCCCCTAAGAACCTTCCTGATGAGCGCTTACTCCCTTCCAGCCTGCTGTGGAAAGCATAGCTGGGGTTTGCACAGAGTGACCACCTGCCTCTTCCTGCTGCTCCCCTGCTAGCCTGGCAGAGACCCATACAAGCCAGGCCTGCAGTCACCCCAGCTCAGCTGCTGCAGGGCTGAAGGCCTCATTCATACCCTGACCGTCAGCCATCTAGGGGCAGCAAGGCATCCTGGACCAAGGTGGGGCCTTCAAGAGGCAACTAGGTTATGAGGGCTCTGAGCTCAAGCAGGAGTGGGTTCCTGGTAGAGGGCAAGTTGGCTCCTTGTGCTGCTCTCTCTCACATACTGTTGTCCTTTTGCCTCTTGCCTTGGAGTGACACAGAAGGCCCTCACCAGACAAGGGCTGTCCTTGGGGTTTTCAGCTTCCAGAACTGTAAGAAATAAATTGCTGTTTGTTACAATTTTCTGGTATTCTGTTACAGCACCAAGGAGCAGACTTTGACAGGTGGCTGGTGGGACAAGCAATGCCACACTGGTGGAGCCCGAGGCCCTCCTTCTGCCCCATATATAGATGTGATGGTGACTGGCCCTCAGCGCACTGTGGACCCCTGCCTCATGAGGTTCAAGGAGCACCCTGGGGTGGGGGGCTGGGACCTGGTGGGGCTGCTGTTGGTTCTTAGATTTCTGGACCCTTGCCTTGAACTCAGGGTATGTGGGTTCAGGCAGCTGGGGCATGCTAAATAGAAGTACATGGAGCAGGCTGAAGGTGTAGGGGGCGGTAGGCTGGCACAGGAGGTGACATGGAGTCTGGACAGCCTGGGGAGCTTTAGAAGCCATTGTCCATCGGTTGCCTGGTGAATGAGAGAGGCAGCTTCCTGGAGCTTTGGGGCCACTGTAGGAGTCAGCCTAGGGCCTGAGCCCTTGGGTGCCCAGGCCTGAAAGCTCCCTCAGGAAGTTCCTCCCGAGGCCTCAGGAAGGCCTGCAGAGAGACTTCTAGGAGACTTTCTTGTTGGAGCATGTCTCCATTCATGTGTGGGCCAATGAACAGACAAGCCCTTGGGCTTCCTGTCCAGTATGAGCAAATAGTAGTTACCATGTGGTAAAGGGCACTCAGAGGCCCAGAGCCTGCCCTTGCTCCTGTTTGCACCTTCTAAGAGGAGTGACCCTTCCCCAGTGTCTGAAGGACAAAGGATGACCTTGGTCAGAGGGACAGGAGCGAGTGGTAGGATGTGGAGGTGTCCTGGGAGTAAGAGGTAGAGCGTGTGTGTGTGGGAGGTAGTGCATGTGTTGGGTGAAGCTAGTGCCCAACTACTGGCCAAGGGTAACCCCAGGAAGTGCTGTAGTCACCTAAGGCTGGGATGAGACAGAGGCACCTGTGGAAGCCAGGGAAAGCAGCCCATCAGGTTCTCCGAGCTCCATACCAGCCCTGATGACTAATGAGGCAAAGGCCTGCAACCTATGCCAGAGGACGGAAGTGAGTTCATGCCCCACTTCTTCCACCCAGCCCGGCAAAGGTGAGACCCTGATGGAGGCCAGGACTATGGTGTACTGGATTCAGGGCTGTGCCACCACCACAGGTGGCCACTTAAATTTATGTTTGTTTTTGGTTTTTGAGACACTCAGCATGTAGTCCAGACTAGCCTCAAACTCACTGTGTAACCCAGGCTGGCCTTGAACTGGAGGTGATCCTCCTGTCTCAGCCTCTCAAGTGCTTGGTTTAAGGTGTGTGCCTCCACACCTGGCTTTAAATTTAAATTAATACACACACACACACACACACACACACACACACACACACACACACACA
>NW_004955506.1:859912-895924 GCF_000276665.1 Chinchilla lanigera | reverse complement strand
CCCAACTGGGCATGTTGTCAGAGATCAGTGGTCTCATCTTTGGCTGATTTTGCTCCCCAGGATATGTGACTACCACCACAGAGAAGGGTCTGGTCGCAACTGTCAGTAGGGACAAAGCAGAGAGGACCCCTGCCAGGCCCATTCCTGGGTTAACAGCCTGGTTAGACAGAGGAGGCCTTGGTGGGCTGGACCCCTGCTGGGGCTGTTTACTCAGTCAGATGAGGTATGAGCTCTGAAGAGGCCAGGTGGATGGGGCAGAGGCCTGCACTGTGCCAGCCTGGGTGGGGCTAAGGTGTTACACAAGTGTAGGCTTTTTTGAGGCAGGGGCCAAACTGAACAGTGCTGGTTTGGAGCTGACATTCCAAGTTTGAGCTGGGGAGTGGTAGGGAGTGGGCCCTTTATTTCCCATATCTGAACTCTTCAGCCTGACTGGCCCCTTGGGCTGGGATAGCTCCAGTCCTTGTGGCTGGAGGTGTCCCAGAGTCCCCTGGCCCAGCACCGTGTCCCATAGCTCAAGAGCACATGTGCCCTCTGCCTAGGTGGTATTGGAGGCTGGTGTCCCATGCCTTCAGCCTCAGGCAGGTCATGTAGCCTTGATGGCTTGGCTTCTCCATGGTTCTCCTGACATTACCCAAGGTCCTTGGCTTCTGCCCCACTCTGTGTGCCTGGGGCTAGCACACAGGATACGGTCATACACTTTCTTTTCTGGACAAGAACCCAGTATTCCATGCTGGTGGGGATGATGTGTCCTTACTGCTGCCCTCTGTAGCATGGACAGCATGACCTCTACAAGATGGTGACCTCCAGAGGCAGAAGAGGGCTGAGAACCCTCCAGGGCTGAGCTGCATTACTGTTGGGAGGTGTGAAGGCTACACAGGGGAGGTGTGCCAAGGGCTACCTCAGCTGCATGCACAGGGGACCCCTGGAGTGGGTGGAGGGCAGGCAGGGCCAGTTACACTGGGGTCTGGGCTCTGGGTACATGGGAGCTTGAGGTACTTGAAGACCCTGTCAAGAACTTTGCCCAGACTCAGGCTCCAGCCACTGTCCCCTGTCAAGAACTTTGCCCAGACTCAGGCTCCAGCCACTGTGGGGAAACCTGCTGTCCAAACCTGTCCTGACCACTGCCTGGAAGCATCAGAAGCCCCCGCACAGTGGGCAAAGTGGCTGCTGGCGCTGTCCTGGCCCTGCCCTAGCAGAAGAGCAGCTTCCAGCCTTCTCTTTCATTCTGGGCAAGATGTCTAAGCCCCTGGTGCTGGGTGTCCACTGGGCAGTCTCTGTCCCCTGCTGCATGAACTAGAGCTTGTGGCCTCACCTCCATTCCCCTGGGCCAGACTGGGCATTTCACTGATCTCACAGCAGTGCTCTGTGACATGTACCATGGTCCCGCTGTCTGTCAGGAGCCAAAGCTCACAAATGTGAGTGCCCTCGGCCTCCAACCTTAAGTGGCTGCCAGTGAGCACTGGGTAGGCACAGGGGTGGGGGGCAGCTGCTGGGGCAGCTCCTTGCCTGGGCTACGTCTGGGCTGGCTGTATGGGCATGGGCTCCCTTTGTCCCACCACTTGCCACCTCCTGTCCTTCTGGGCCATTCTTGCCAGGCACAAGTTCTACCCCAGCCCTGCCCCCGCAAGCCCCTTCTTGATGGATGGCCTCAGCTCTAGATACCATCCCAGATGCCATGACAAGACAGGCTATGGGGTAAGGCCTACATGACTGGGGCTGCTGCAGGCCTGGTCTGGCCTGAAGGAAGTCAGGGTGACCCCAGATGCACTGCTCCACTTGGGCATTTGCTGCTGCCCCCATTTCCTCCACACCAATGGGGAGGTTGGTAGGGCAAAGCTGGGAGGCTCACACCTATCCTTGTCCCCTGGGGATCTCTCATTCCTCTCTTCTGACTGGCACAGACCCAGTTGAGAGGCCCAGCCTGGGCCACTGCCATGTCCAGGCACCCACGGGCCAACAGGAGCACTCCCATCTGGCTCTGCATCCAGCAACCCCCTCCCTGCTCATCAGCCTCTGGGGCTGTGATGCAGTGACTGGGCAGTGAGTCACCTGCTGAGCTTTTCCCTTTCCCCCCCAGCCTGCCAGCTACCTCAGGGGAGCACTCCTGGGGAACTTCCTGGCCCCTCAACCGGGAGGCACTACAGCCCTCCCCTGCAGCTGTCCCTGAGGCAGTAGGGGCCAAAGCCTTGGCTGCCGGTGAAACCCCTGCACCTCGCTTCTCTGCTGACTCTTCCAGGCAGGGCATCCCCTTCAGCTCAGCAGGAGGCCAAGGGGAGAGGTGACCCAGATACTGGGGCAAAGGCTGAGAAACTTCTGGATCAGTTCAAGGCAAGGAACAAATCTCTCAAACAGGGCTCGTGGTACCTTCTGGGAGGCTAGGGGTGGGTGTTCTAGGTCTAGCATAGGGTACGATACAGGTGCTGGAGAAAGGAGCTGTCACAATTGTTAAAAATGATCACCAAAGAGGGTGAGGCACCTGCCTATAATCCCAGCACTCTGGGAGGCCGAGGCAGGAGTGTCACAAGTTGGAGCCCAGCCTAGGCAACTTAATGACTTAGCAAGACCCTGTCTCAAAATAAAAGATAAAAAAGGGCAGGGGATGTGGGTCAGTGTGGAGATACTGGGTTCACTCCCCAGCATTACAAAAAAAAATAAAATGAGCCGGGTATGGTGGCTCACACCTGTAATCCCAGCACTCAGGAGGCTGAGGCAGGACGATTGCTGAGTTCAAAGGCAGCCTCGGCTACAAAGTGAATTCAAGGCCAGCCTGAAGTGCATAGTGAAACCCTACCTCAAAAAATAAAATCACCAAGAAAGGGGTAGAATGGCAAAGCCGGCTGACTCAAGACTAGTTTTGCTTCAACTAAACATCAGCTCCAGAAATTCGATTCAGAGCAAACCAAAGAAACAAGGAGGAAAAATTTAGGAGAGCAGAGGTCAACAGGGTAGGGAGGAGGAGAAAGGGAAGAGCCAGGCCCTAGAAGGACAAGCACGGGGAAGCAAGAACAAAGGCAGAAAAGCAGAACTCACAGACACAACAACACACAGGAAAGGAAACAGCAGGCACAGCACAGATTTTTAAACAGAATTAGAACATTAATACACTTATAAAATTGAAAACCTAAATGAAGTAGATACATTCCTGGAAAACTATAAAATGATAAAACTAAGAGCAAAAGGAAGCAAAAAACAGAGCAGAAGAAAAAGTGGTGAAGTGGTTGGAGGAGCGTCTTCCTGCAGCTCAGACCAGTTCCACCTAGCTCCAGGGACCAGCAAATTCCTGCCATGGACACAATGTTCCAGAAAGTAAAAAGGAGAGGGATGTGTCCAGCTCAGTTTATGAAGTTGGGGCTGTGTGATGCCAAACTAGACATGCACAAACGAAGGGCTGGGGAGGCCCAGTTCACTGGGAATTAGGCACAAAAACATCTGAAACAAAGTATTATGAAACTGTAGCCAACTATATCTGAGAAATGGACCCCACAGTTCAGGTTTCTCTAGTTTAATATCAGACAATATCAGTGCAATTCTTCCATGAATAAACTAAAGGAAAAAAATCCAAAAGGTAACTCAATTGGCACAGAAAAGCACTGTATAGCATACAACAGATATCATTTATTTTGTTTTTAATTAAAAAGCTTCTAATGCAGTACTATGTACCAGGCCCTGAGTTTGATACCCTGTACCACAAAACAGAAAAAAAGTATGTAGCAGTTACAAATTCTGCATGCAAAAGATGCCACCTAATTTATGTAGATGTCCTGTCCTTGAGGAAGGGAAGCCTGACTCCCTGACCCTTCACTTAGGTCACACATAGTGATTTCCCACCAAAAGAATGTAGTATGGAAAGAGCAGGGAGAGACCTGACAAGTGGGACCTCAGCCAGGTGGACAGCATGGTGACAGCAGGGACCCTTGAGATGACAGGAAGAAAAGGGCACTTTACTTAAGTCATCTTCCTTTCCAAACATCTCAAACCATTTTAATTCTCAGGAAAACATCAGGCAAATCCCAGAAGTGATTTACAAAACATCTGACCTATGCTCCCAACTGTGAAGATGAAACACACAAAGAAAGAGCCTGGGGATACATGTATACAATCTCTTTTATCAGTATCCATCAGGACCAATGTTTGATGTTTGAGAAATGTGATGAAACTTTAATAAAACACATAGACCTAGCTGAGCTGTGAGCATAAGGCCCATTTGGTTTCCTTGAGCTGTACTTCGCCTTTTTTTCTTAACAACGAAGCATTTTGTACAGTGTTTTTGAATACAGAGACTCCATTTTCTGATGGGGTTACATTGTCATAAACCTGTGCTAACATGAAAATATAAGTGAGCAATGAATTAAATACCCATAGGACAGTGGGAAAAAAAGAGCCTAAGGCGACAGGAGGATGAAAGGTCCTGTGGGAGTCTAGAGGGGATCATGCAGAAAAAGCACCTCAGGTAAAATGGAGGAAGCATCAATATAGACTTTAATGATGTCAACAAACAAAGAAACTATGCTAAGAGGACCAGTGAGTGTGGGGTACGTGGGAGCTCTGCTATCTACTAGAGAACTTTTATCCAAAAATTTTAAAAATTACTTTAGGTTTCTTTCTTTTCTTTGGTACCAGGAATCAAACTTACGACCTTGTGCTTGCCAGGCAGGCGCCATGCTGCTGAGCTAAATCCCCAGCCCCATACTTTAGGTTTCTGATTGTTCCCATAACAGTCTTCTTACTCCTAGTAATTATAGTAAGAATATATTTAAATTTATACTCTGGAGATGAAAAAGGACACACACACAATGCACCAAAAGGGTTGCTGTGGGTCAGGAAAATAGATGGAAGGAGTGAGGGAGTAAAATATAAATAGATGAAACCAGAGATGGCCTTGCTGTTGGGAATCGTGATCATATTCCATGACCCAGGGACTGTATACAGCAGGTTCATTAAAAGAAAGAAGAAAACTGGCTGTGTACTTCCAACAGCAAGCAGAAACACTGAAACAACACCCAGGATTTGGAGGCAGATTTATTTACAACAGGCACTGATAGAGATCAGGCCCTGATCAGGCGCTGATCTCTGGTGGTCTAGGGCTTATATTGGATAAGCAAGCAGGAAGTACAAAAGCAGAATGGCTTGTCAATTGGGGATTGGTTTATACAATGTGCATCATAGTGACAAGCTGTGCATCACAGTGACTGGCCACTTCTAAGAGACACAAGCAAGTGGAACTGGAACAGGAACTATTATCTGGCAGACTAACAAACTGAAGTATACTGGCCGGTGGGATGACAGCATTTCCTGCTACATACTGAGAAGGCCAAGAGGGAAAGCTGCAGAGCATGGCTTCGTGCCAACAGCTGTTGAATCCCTCAGGAGAACCACAGGCCTGGCTGTTCTGAGGCACCAGCCACATAGTCCCCCCTGTGAAATAGTGGGATATGGTTAGAAAATAACAACAAATTGAAATGTCATGATTTAAGAAACATGAGTACAAACTATTTATAAATACCTAGAGAGAATGAGAAATACAGGAGGAACAGCCGGGTGTGGTGGTGCATGTTTGTAATCACAGCACTTGGGAGGCTGAGGCTGGAGGATTACCGTGAGTTCCAGGCCAGCCTGCACTACATAGTGAAACCCTATCTCAAAAAAAAAAAAAAAAAAAAAAGGAAAGAAAGAGGAAGCAACAATTTGGAGCAATAATATACTCATGAAGATCTTCTGGGCCTATTAGACCTAAAATTGTCCTAACTGCTCCTCTCCTGGCATTAACCCTGAGCCCAGAACCTTCCATGGAGGACTGTGCCTGGGACATTCCCGAGCACAGCCTACTTTTTTTGAGGCTGTTTTCTTGGAAATCCAAAAGTGTGTGTGTGCAAGTGCACCCTGAGCAAACACTCCTGGGCACAGTTCACTTTCCACAAGAGGGCGCTCAGATACCCATCTCGGTGGCCAAATTTAGCAAATAAAAATACTGTATAGGATGACCAGACAGATTTGTACTTCAGATACACTTTTTTTTTTTTTTTTTTTTTTTTTTTTAGCATAAGTCTGTCCTATGTGATGTAGAGAATCCATAAGGACTGACAAATTCTTTGGCTGTGGGGAAAAAGGTGGAGTGTGACTGCTAATAGGTACAAGGTTCTTTCTGGTGCACAAAAATGAAAATTAACCAGGCATGGTGGTGCACGCCTGTAATTCCAGCACTCAGGAGGCTGAGGCAGGAGGATCATTGCGAGTTTGAGATCAGCCTGTGCTACAAAGTGAGCTCAAGGCCAGCCTGAACTGCATAGTGAGACCCGGTCTCCAAAGAAAGAAAGAAAGAAAAAATTAAAATTAGCTATAGGGAACAATCTCCACGATTCTGAATATGCTGAAGACAGTGGTCTGTGCACTTTTAAGTGTGTTTTGTAGGAAGTGCATTGTAGCTCAGTAAATCTGTTTATAAGTGTCCCCAGGGCCCGTGTGGTGGCACGGGCACACATCTGTAATCCCAGCACTCTAGGAGGCTAAAACAGAAGGATCAAGTTTGAGCAACTGAGAGACTTAAGGAGACCTTGTTTCAATAAATTGAAAAAAGGATGGGGGTGTAGCTGGCTGAAAAAGCCCTGGGTTCAATCCCCAGCATCAATTAATTAATTAATTAATAGAGTGTTCCTGGGCGTCCCATGTTGTACCTGGCCATGCCTCCTGCCCTCGGGTTGAGGGGGTCTCGGGGCCAGATGGTGTCCTCAGTCGACTGCCCAGGGCCGCGCAGCCGGCCTTTCCCTAAGTGACAACGAGAGTCACCTGATCTGTCACCAGCACGCAGGCCGAGGGACTCCCTAAGTCAGGACCCCAGACCCACTCGCGATAAGAACGGCCGGTGCTCTTCGAGGATGACAATCACCCAGAACGCCCGCCAGGGTCCTCACGCCCCGGCCGGTAACCGATGGAGGTATTCGATTGTCCTGGCCTTTCCTTAGAACATTTGTTGGCCGCTCGGTAAACTTCATGCCACAAGATGCGTTCCGCTGACGACCTCAAGAACCTCGCAAGAACCTTACACCTAGCTCGTTCCACCGCAAATACGCAAGGGTTAGCGCTCACTGGCTCAACTCAAGTGCCTACCTTCGCCCCAATCCTGTCCTTCTGTGATTGGCCAGATGACATCATGTGCCTGGGGGTGGAGGTGTGGGAGCCGAGCAGTCTTGGCTACGGCGGCTCACGTGGGACAGCCCTGGACCTGCTCGGTCTGGGGTGTGTCGCGTCCTCTACGCCGTCTCTGCTCCAGCGCAAGTCTCTGTGAAGGAGACCCTCGCGGGGTGAGGGATGAGGCTGCAGACCCTCCGGCTGCAAGGCCCAGCCTTGGACAGAAAGCGCAGATGACCCCAACCCGACCCCATTACCCTTGGGGACGGAGCCCGGAGCCCCATGAGGCGGGCGCCCTCTGGGACGCCTCGGGTGCGTGGACCTTTCCGAGTGTCGTGAACAGGACGCTGAGGGAGGTGTCCGCCGTGCCTGCGACACTGCACACTGCTGGCAACGTCCAGAAGCCCAGTGCCTCCCTGCCTCAGTAGCGCTGGGTGATGCCAGCTTCTGTGGCTTTCTTGTAAGCCATCGTAACAGAGAGGAAGTGGTATCTCATTAGGTTTTAATTCGCTTTTTCCTATCACTAGTGATACTGAGAACTTTCTTCTTTTGAGCAGAACAAGTGTTCGGTCCACCTCCGCGCTCCAGGGCTTCCTGCATGCTAGGCAAGCGCTGTACCACTGAACTGCGTCCCTAGTTTCAGACACTTTTTCATTTGGGTTGTTTCACGCTCTCCCCCAAACAGTAGCATTAAAATTTTTGTTTGTTATTTATTTATGTATTTATGTATTTATTTATTTATCTATCTATCGTGCCAGAAATCAAACTCAGGACCTTACACTTGCCAGGCAGGCGCTGTGCCACTGAGCTATATCCCCGACACTAACATTTATTTTTTTAATTGTCAAAATTGTATATCATTTACATGTTTTGAAATACATTATGGAATGATTAGGTTAAACTACTTAACGTGCACTAGGTCACATCATTTTTTGTGGTGCAGATGCTTAAAATCTATTCTTTTAGCAATCTTCAATAATATACACTTTAAAAACTATATATACAGTTAATGTTCAAACAGGGAGGGAAACAAGGGAAGGGAGGAAGAAAGGAAAGAAGGGAAAAGTAAAAAAAAGTGAGGAAACGAAAAATGGAAACAAAGCTTTTGTAAATGGGGAGGGGAGGAAGGGTTGAGGGGAGGAGAGGGGAATGGGAAAAAAGAATCAAGTTATATCAGGTACAGGTACAAATTCTCTATGATGAATGTGATCCTTATGTATATCTAAAACGTACCAATAAAATCTGATTGAAGAAAAAATACATTTAAGCTTGTGTGTCTGATTTATTTCATTTAACATTAGGATCTTAAGGTGCATCCATCTTGCTACAAATGACTCAAATTTACGACGGAGTAGTACTCTACTGTGTATAAATACCAAATTCTTTATCTATTCGTCTGCTGAAGGTCATATGGTTTCTCTTATATGAGAAACCCAGAGTAAAAGTAAAGAGCAAAATGAAAGATAATAGGAAGTAGGGAGATAGAGTGTTCTCAAAGGGAAGGGGATCAAGAAATGGAGGGGGGTTAGGGAAGAGGGAGAGGGGATGAAGAAAGGAATTGGTATTCATTATGAACTTGGAGCAAGTTTACACAAGGAATGGAAACATGTACTGCAGACACGGACCAAAAACATGGGAGGGGGATCAAGAGATCGGTGGAGGGAGGAAGAAGAGAAGGAAAGGGGGATTTTTATTTATTTGTTTTCCTGTACCGGGAATCAAACTCACGACTTTGCACTTGCCAGGCAGGCACTGTGCCACGGAGCTAAATCCCCAGCCCCAAAGGGGGATTTTTTAGAAAAGGAATTAAAATGGTTATATACATGTACCAACTTGCCATAAGGAATATTAACATGTACTATATACATCTAAACTAAAATAAATTTTTAAAAAATGTGTTTTATTTTATTTTGTTTTGGTACCAGGAAATGAACTCAGGACCTTACACTTGCCAGGCAGGCACTGTGCCCCTGAGCTATATCCCTGGCCCTAAAATAAAATTTTAAAAAGCATTTTATGATACTTGGTCATTAACTAGCATCATATTATATAATAGTCTCTTGAAATTATTCATCCCATGAAATCAAAATTTTATATTCTCTAACTCATATCTCCCAGCCTCAACTCCCTAAGTGCCTAGTAACCACAGTTTTACTCTACCTCTGAGTTTAACGGCTGGAGACTCCTAGTTAGTCTGTAACTGTTAATCCTGATGTCAACATCACTGGATTAAGAGATACCTAGTAGATTAGTAAAGCATGCTCCCGGGTGTGCCTGGTTGGGTCGTGGAGGTGTACGTAGACTTGGGTACTATATGTGGTCCCTTGGCTGTTCCTGTCTGGCACTGTTTCCCTGTTCTGTTTCCTGGCTCCCATGAACTGAGCAACTTTGTTCCACCACACCCTTTTGCCATGATGTTCCTGCCTTCAAGCCAGCCAACCATGGATTGAATTCCTCCAAACTGAACCAAATTAAACTTCTCTTCTTTTAGGTTGTGGGTGTGGGACACTGTGTCTCAGCCACAACAAAGCTTAATGATATAACATATAAATGAGATCATGCGCTATTCATCTTTCTGTGTCTAGTTTATTTCACTTAATGTTCTCTGGGATATCCACGTTGTCATAAATGACAGGTCCACCTTCTTTCTTCTCCTGCTTCTCTTCTTCCTCCTCCCCCTCACTCCTTCTTCTTCCTGGTACCAGAAATTGAACTCAGGGTCCTCACACTAAGCAACATCCCTAACCTTTTTAAAAAAACTTTCATTATGATACATGGCTGTAATCTTAGCATAATCTCAGGAGGCTGAGGCAGGAGGATCACCATGAGTTCCAGGCCAGCCTGGGCTACGTAGTGAGGTGAGTTCAAGACCAGCCTGGACTACATAGCAAGAATCTGTCTCAAAAATTTTTTTTTTTAAATTTTGATATAGGATATTTCTAAGTCAGTAAATCACCCAAGCTGGCCTTGAACTCATGATGATCCTTGTGCCTCAGCCTCCCATGGTCCTGGGATTACAGGTATGCACCACTATGCCCAGCTGGACTTTCTTCTTTTTTTAAAAGCTGAAAAAAATATGTAATCTTAACTTACCCATTCATCTGTTGATGAACACTACCAGTCAGTGTTTTACTAGAGAAACAGATAGAACACAAGATGTACAAATATATAAGAATTTACAAGGGTGACTTACAACGGCCACCCACAGAGTGGGTGAGGAATTGTGCAGAGGGTGTCTGCACACTGGAGAGCAGAGGATTTGGTCCAAGGTCTGGAGCTCACTGCAGTGCCGGTGCAAGTCTGTACCAGGAGGCCGAGGGGTCTGCAATGGGAGGCTGAAGAGTCTACGGGAAGCTGAAGAGTCTGTGTACTGGAAGCCAGGAGATGACATCCAAGCTGAAGGTGAAGACTGGAGCTCCTCAGAAGAACAGAGGCAGATCTATCCTGCCTCATTTCCCCTTTATACCATCCAGGCTGCCCTAGGGTGCGTCTTTAACACCTCAGGCTATAGAATTGCTGAGCTGATATAGTTAGGTTTCTCTAAACTAAACTTCTCAAATTGACACAGTCAATCAACCATTATAGATACTTAGGTTGACTCCATATCTTGGCTATCATGAATAAAGTAGGGGCAGGGGGTAATGTGCTTGACTAGCATGCATGAGGCACCCCCTTTGAGCTCAACATCCCCCCAATGGTTGATACATTGTGTCAACTTGAAAAGTTTAGAAGTTTAATTAAGCTTTGTAAACATCTTCATCTTGCTTGCAAGAGGAGGGCACAGAGATAGTGTGAGTAGCCTGCTTACAATATATGGGAGGAAAAGAGCCTTGCTTTTTCTCTTTTGCTCTTGTTACTTTTGCTGTCCTTTGCTGCCTTGAACAGTTGCACCTGTGCCCTGCCACTCTGCCTTGGAGCCAGCTGATTATGTACTGAAACCTCCACAAACTGTGAGCCAAATAAACCTTTCCTTCTTTAATTTTGGGCATTGGGGTATTTTGTCTGAGCAATGAGAAAAAGTAACTAAGACACCCCCAAATAAATGTACTCTCGGATAATTTCCAGGAGGGCACACGCTTGAAATGGATGATGATATGAAAAAGGAATCTTCAAATATCAAGCACAGTACTTAAAACCCTTGAATAAAATAGCAATACTATGGTCCAGTGGAACCACTTCAAATTCTGTGTTGTAAGTAGTGTTGCCACAGGGATCCAGCTTGGCATGACTACTGCCTCTTGGATGTAACCACTGCCCTGCCTGCCAGGTGACCTTGGCACACATCCTGAAATCTATAACACAAATAAAGTCTTTAGATAGTCAGCCACCCGGTGGCTGGACTGTTTCCTGAGTGGCCTTAGACTTGTTAATATTTCATGAGAAAGCCCAGGTACGTTCTGGCTGGCTGTGGCTCACCTCTGTCTGACTTAGAATATAAGCCCCTTCCTCCTGCTTTGGGGTAGAGGGGTCCTCTTGTCTCATGCTACCCAAGACATGCTTCTGTTTGTAAGTCTCCACTAAATTGCACTTTGTGCAGGTTTGGATCTGTCTGTGTCTTTCTTCACATGGCACTTTCTGTGGTTGGTTCTCCCTACTGGAATGGGCTTTCCCATTTTACATTTTATGTACCTTTCTATGGTATAGGCTGATTAAAATGTTACATTTGAGGAGTTGGGGTGTGGCTCAGTGGTAGAGCACTTGCTTAGCAGGTGAAGGCCCTGGATCTGATCACAGCAAAACAAGTTATGTATGAAAAAGCATAACTTCAGATTTCTGTCTCTGGATGCAAACACCTGCTGAAGAGACACCTGAGTGCCCCCGACTTTGGTCTTAGAACTCTGATTTCCCTCCTCCTGCTGGCTGCTGCTTCCCCTCCTCCCCAACCTCTGTCTTCCCACTCCTCGCTCAGCCTCGTCCTCAACACTTAGCCTTCCTCATCTGCTTGCTCAGCCTTCCTTGTCAGATGACCTCCAGTGTCATCATGCCGCAGTATTTTATGACTTTGATCCTTGCAGGTGTTCCAGAGTACAAAGAGAACACTAACTCACTTTTGTTTTTCTAGGAGAAGGAAATGCATGCTAGTATGATCTAAGATGCGAAGGACTAGCAGTGGTCTCACTTTATGCATCAGATTTCTGGGCTTCCATCACCCCAGGGATTACTGCATCATTGCTTTCAGTTGCTCTGATGACCCAGACCACAGCACAGTGTTGTATTTGCTGCCCCTCATGGCAAAGAAGAGGTGCAACAGAGGGAGGAGCAGAGACAGCAGGTGCTGTAGGCTGCTCCAGGAGCTACAGTAGTCTTCTCACCCTGTGAATCATTTGCTGGAGGGAGGTCATCAGGAGCATTTCCCGCCAGCACCAGACTGTCTCACATAACCAGAAGGATAGGATTAGTATCCCACATTTCATGACGTGTGTCGGAAACAAGTACAAAGAGTTTTCTAAGCTTAAATTTTTCCTAAAATTTCCCATAAAGGTCTTCAATATGCTTTTATTTCTGTTTTTTGTTTTTTGTTTTTTTTTGAACAGGGTCTCGCTATGTAATTCAGGCTGGCCTTGAACTCACTGCAGTCCTCCTGCCTCTACCTTCCAAGTGCTAGGATTATTGTGTGTACCACCATGCCTGTCTCCACTTTGGCTTTTGTGAATTATGAACTGAGTTAAAATGTGCAAACACAGGGCAACCCACTCAGGCCCCCTTCTATCCCTCTCTCGGACAGAAGCTTTCTTTCTCTCCCAGGTATCTTTCAGGTTGAGAGTTTCCCCTCTGCTCTTAAAAAAATGTGCAAACACAGGGCCCTCTTGTCCATTTCTTGCCACACCAAGGGACAGCTTTCTCAGGGCCAGTGCAGTGCTGACCCTACTATAGATAGCTAAGCTACTTAGAAATATTATAGGCAGTCAGACAGGGCTGGACCTTTGAGAGCAGAAGATAAGAACATATTACTACTGTGTCTGGAGCTGCGTTTGTTTAGGGTCAGGCTTCAAAACAGAGAAATGACTGCACCCACATACTTCTCCTAGGGATGAACAGCAGTGATTGATATTCTAAGTAGGTATCAATCACCTTGTATGGAGGACCAAACCTCCCCAGCCTACCAGCCCATTCCTTCCCAGAAAATCCTTGTTTGGTCCATGTGCCCTTGCTATGTGACTTGCTTCCCCATTTGATCCCCATTTAATCAATATTACCTGAGCCATTATACTCATATTTTATTGGCTGACTATAGTTTTGTCCCACTTCACACCCGCCTTGTAATTTCCAATTGGATGGATGTTACCTAAGCGACTATGCTTGTAATCTCTTTAGTTAACATTAGTTTTGTCTTGCCTTAGACCCACCTCACCTCATGGTTTTACCCTATAAAACTCCCTTAAAAAGCAAGTTTCATGGACTACCCACTTGGACCCCCTTCTGTCCCTCTTAAACAGAAGCTTTCTTTCTCTCAATAAATACTTCCTACTCTTAACCTCTGTTCCTAGAATTCATTCTTCGATTTTAGAGAACATGATCTTGGTGTATTAGGAGTTACTTTTCCCTTATATTATTTGGATTATTTGGAGGTCCTATCTCATCTCTATATCATACACCCTATATCAACTCTAGCACCCTTGGTCCCCCAGGTCATTCCACAGGGGGCCGAGGCAGGAGCCCAGTGGCCCTGCAACGGTGGGCAGAGGGAGGGGAATTCTGCAGGGCTAAGGTGGGCTGCTCCAGGGGAGGGTGCACGTGAAGCACACATGCGTGTGGAGGCCATTGGGGTTGAGGCTTGCTGGAGCCCTTCCCAGAGCTGCCATGTCTGCTGGGACCTGGCCTCCGGCCTATAGAAGTGGCTCTTTCCTCTTTGTTCACCTGTCATGCTGTGTCACTACCAAGGATGTTGGTTTTGACAAGTTGGTTTCTGTTCCACTGATTTGCCTCAGATCTCCATTCGTAAGCCTCAGACAACAGTTACTGGAAGGAGAGATGGCACGTTCAGGGAGCTGAAGCAGAGGAGACACTGAGGCCCATTGGAAGGAAATGATCACTCGGAACCCTAAACATGCCAGGGTTGGAGGGCTGAGTCTGTACTATAGCCCAGAGCTGCAAGGAAAAGTGCTCCCTATTCTGCCCGAGTCCCTCCTCTGCCCCCTGCAGACGGTCCTTGGAGCTGGCAGGTACCCCAGCAGGAGGCCGCCTGTGGAAGCCCCTCCACAGGGCAGAGCTGCATATGAGGCCCTGTAGGTGGCGGACTACTTGGTGGGCACAGTGTGAGCCCCCTGCTAATGTGACCAGGGGAGCCAGTTAGGTGAGAACAGCACGAGGGTGTTGTCAAGGCCAGGATGGCACCAAGGTGACTGAGGCCCACAGCGGGCAGCCTGAGGAGAACTAGGTCTGGGAGCCCAGGGGGCTCGGGGGTGGGCTCTAAGCAGCTGTCCTGCAGCCATACTGCCAGGCCTGTATTTCCAGTCCTGCAGAGCCCAGAGCAGGCTGGGAGCAGTGTAGGGGCCAGCGCTAGGTAGTGATGGGATCGGAAACTGAGTTGGAAGAGAAGCCCTCAACATCTATTGCTCCTTTGTGGTGCTGGGAATTAAACACAGGGCCCATGCATGCTAGGCCAGTCTTCTGTCATTGAGCTACACTCCACTCTTATGTTTATAACAAACCCGAAAGCCCAGAAATTCACAGTGAGAGGAGTGCCAGACTAGAGTCCTCAAGGACAGGACATGGGAGTCCAGTCCTCACTGGATGAGCATTCAATCTCGGAGACGCTGTCCAGGAGATAGAACATGGGCCCAGTCTGTTGGGGGTTGCTCAGAGCAGCCAGTGCCTTACCAGGCATTTAGGGCTCATGGGAAATGGAAACTCAAAAGATGACTTCGTCTCCCGTGCCCATGGGCTGGCCCTGTGGTCTGAGACTGGCTCACTGGGCAGTCTGGAGGACTGGCGGGGGGGTGGGGTGGGCAGGGGCCTGTGGCCCTAGAGGGTGGCCGCGGGCTCCAGCCGGAGAAGCAGGTGATCTTGCAGACCCTGGAGCCCAGAATTGAAGACAGCCTCTTTCCTCCTCTTCCCTCTGCCTTGGGCAGAGTACCCTCCCCATGACAGAGCCTGTTCAAGGCTGCGTCAACCTCAGCCTTACAAAGATTCCCAGCAGCTTTCTAGAAGTAGCTTATAAAAATAAAAACAAACCCCAGAATAGGTCCACAGCAGAAAGGGACAGGAGGTGGGAGGTCCCAGTGGCCCTTTCTCCCCCAGAACAGTTCCTCCTGCGACCTCGGAAGCCACACAAGCTGGAGTCAGCACCGGTGGGCCTCCCACCCAGCTCGGGAGGCGCCTTCCACCTCTTCACATGTGGCTCACTCCTCCCTCCACCTCTCCTTTCTTGATTTTGGGATAGTGGAGACGTACAGGAGAGGATGGAGGAAAAACTGTTTGCCACTCCTGCTGCCAAGAGTTCACCGCGGGAGCACGCTGCACGTTCACTCTTCCTAACAAGCATGGCCCCACGGTGTTTGATGGGGCTGTCTCCAGCTCTGCCCTGTCCTGCCGCCAGAGGGCAGGTGGCCTTTCTCAGAGCTGCAGCCAGGTTACAATCTCAGGGTTGGCCTGGCTCTGGCTCCTGAAAGACAATGGCAGCTCATAGTGTCCCTAGGACCTGGGAGAACCTGCTTAGCCACTGCACTGGGGTCGGGGGACTGTGCTGAGAAACCATCCAGGAATCTGTTCCCTGGGGACAGGACTGTCCTGGGGTCAGGGTAGGCAGGGGCTGGTCCAGGATTCCAGAGCAAGGAAGGAGAGGGGGCTCCATGTAGGTGGAAGCCCAGGCCCAGGTGTAGTGGGAAGTGTGGTGTGATGGACGGAGCTGTCCCTTGTCGACTGTTCCTCAGCCCCCTCAGAAGCTGGACAGGCTCATGCTGCATAAAGCCAGCTCTGCCTGGCACAGATATTCAGGGAATGAGAGGGTGGCTGGGCTGAGATGAGCAGTGCCCAGGGTGCTAGGCAGAGGCTGGGGAAGCTGGCACAGGTAGGCCAGGCAGGAGAGATGGGTACAAGAAATTTCAGGTGAGCAAGAGTAAACGGGGCAGGCCAGGAGCATGTGGGAGAGCCAGGGGCAGGCTCTCCAGGGAAGGGCAGGTTTTCCAGGCTGGGTGTCCAGGTAGAAGAACCAAAAAATGAGCCCAGAGGGGACAATGTGACAGTAGGAAAGGAGCAACTAGCCTTTGACCTGGCTTAGGAGCTGAGAAAGAGGTCCAGGCAGGGGTCCTAGATGTGTGAGAGCCGACCAGGGTGCAAGGATAGCCTGGCCCCCTTTCTCACACAGCTATGGGAATGTGACTGGCTTTTCCAGAGGGGCCACCTGCCCACGTTTGGTGATCAGGACCAGAGGGAGGGTATGTCAGTACTGGTCTTGGCGGAAGGGAGGAACACTGCTGACTCCTGGAGCTGACTGGCCCACAGCTCCTTGGCTCAGCAGGGGACAGCCCCTGGGAGGGGAGGCAGGGGCTCCAGGCCTAGAAGGACTCTAGGGTCTGGTCCAAACTCAGCATGGTTTCCGGTGAGCCCCACCCCTGGGGCAGAAGTCCAGAGCTGGCCTTTGAGTTGCTGTGGCTGAGGATTGCCCAAGGTCTGTGGTCTGCCTGGAGAGCAGGGACTGGCTGGCACAGCGGACACTCAAGATAAAGGTCAGCTCCTGGGGTGAGCAAGGTACAACCTTCACCTTCTCACTCTGCACCCCTTCTGGGTGAGAATGTGGGTTTTCCCAAACACCCGCTGGCCCCAGTATGGCTTTCCGCCGCCAGGGGCCCCTCTCTCTGGACATTAAATGAGTCACCCTAAGGCCCAAAGTGTGTGGGGGGAGCGGATGTGGGGGCTTTGAGCCCTCTGCCTCCAGTGTCGAGCCCATGGGATATGCACTGGGAGGCCTACAAGTCCCTTTTGTCTCTTCTCCCCCAGAATGGCTGTCACCTCCGTCTTGTTTTTGCCATTCTCTGCTGAGAGCTGCCTGGCACAAGAAGGTGCCCACTGAGGTGAGGATGACTCCTAGAACTGAGGAGGTGATGGTGGGAAAGGGCTTACCCTGGCATCTGACACTGGGAGGCGGGTGTCCAGGAGCTCCCTGAGCAGAAGGGAGCTTCCTGGGGGCTGATGGTAGACACAGGTGACAGGACACGGTGCCCAGATCCTGAAGCCATGTTTGGGTCCCGCAAATTGGCCAGTGCAGGGCTCTTTGAGAATGGGGCTTTTTCACAGCTGGGGTACCAGTTCAGAGAAGGGACCAGGGCCCTGGCAGGCCCCAGCCCCCACCTGGTCCCCTGCTGTTTTCCCAGGCCCAAGTGTTAGGCGAACCTTTTAGGACTGCTCTTGCCTGACCTCTCTGGTCTCGCGGGCGAGCTGGGAAGGTCACTTGGGGACGCAGAGGAGCCGCCATATGCTTTGGCGGCTGGGATGGCTACCACTAAGGTTTGAAATGTGGCTAGGACAGGAGTGCCGGCTGGTGGCTGCTCAGCCTGGATCTGCAAACTGACAGTGGGACCTGCACAGGGGTAGAAGCGGAAGCCCATGTCTTCCTCATGTGTCACTCCGTGGCATCTCAAAGTGGGCACTAAAAGCTCAGTAGCGCGGGTCTCAGCTACTCAGCCCTGGTGACAGCACTCATTCTACTGTGGTTGGAGCCCTGCTTCTGCCTCCCTGGCTGGTTTCAGGGGCCTCTGAAGCAGATATGGGGGGAGGGGCGGGGTGCCCCCCACTTCCACTTGAGCAAAAGCATCTCCACAGGCCTTGGGGGCCTCTCGGAGGAAGCCCTCCTTATCAGGTCACCCATGGGGTGAGGACCAGGTAGCCTTGGCAGGCAGGCATCCTTTGGGCTTCGATGTTCAGGCCTGGAGGGTGAGGGTGGCAGCTGGGCCCCAAGCTCAAGGCAATCTGCTAGGAACCAGAGGCTTCGGCAAAGAAGAAAGTCCCATGACCCAGGTGGGGGCTGGTGGGGGAAGCTACTAGGAAAGGAGGACGGGGCTGGGGTCATACTAGGGTGGGGAGTCCTGCCCAGGCAGCCGGGGCATCTGCTGACGGTTGGTTTGGGATGTGCTGCTGGGACCGAGCTGCAGGGGAGACAGCGTGTATGACTTGAGGGTAGGATGCAGCCTCCCACCCCCCGAGAGATGCAGGAAGCTGGGTCTCGCCAGTGCCTGCCCTAGGTCCTGCACTGTAGACTTGGCCTGAAACAGCAGTTGGGTTGTGGGACCAGGCAATGGGTCTACTCTGTGACATTCCCTCCCCAGGCTCCTTGCTGGCTTACCTCCTGCCCTGGCCTCTGGATCCACTCCCAACCACCACAGACCTCTGGGTGAGGAAAAGGGTGGCTGCTGGGCAGGATGTCCACAGTCTGGCCACAGGGGCCTGTGGCTGTGGCCTGGGGACGGATCCCTCCTGGGCCCAGGGAGCCTGGGACTTGGGGCAGTTGTAGGAGGATACCTCTGTCTCTGCAAGGTGGGCTGGCCTCTTGCTGATGATATACGAGAGCCAAAGACTCTAAGGGAGGAACACTGCTGACTCCTGGAGCTGACTGGCCCACAGCTCCTTGGCTCAGCAGGGGACAGCCCCTGGGAGGGGAGGCAGGGGTCCCCCAACCTATCTTTTTGTTATCTTCTGGAAGATGGGCTGGCCTCTTATGATCTTGGTGACTTTTGAGAGCTAGATGGGGTCCCCCAATCTATCTTTGTGTTATCTTCCTCTGTGGTCTATAGTGGCTTTGATCTTTAATTCAGGAGGCCCCCAGGCTGCATTGTGGAGCCCAGAGCCCAGAGAGGCTGTCATGGGGCCTCCTGCATGATTTGGGGGTATGGGCATCTAAGGCAGGCAGACCAAGCACAGGAACATCTGCTATGTGTCCTCGGCCTCTCTAGGTCTTTCATCATATTTGTCATGGAGAGGAAGGACGCTAGCTTCCTGGAGGTTTTGCCCTGGGCCAAGCTGCTTTCCCTATACTTCCTGTCTAAATAGGAGGGTGGGGGTGTGTTCTGAAAAAACGGCCCGAGGATCTGGTGGAAATTCCCTACTTCTTTGTTTTTTTGTTTTTGTTTTTGTTTTTGTTTTTTTGAGACAGGGTCTCACTATATAGTTGAGGCTGACCTTCAACTCATTATCCCAAACTCACAGCAATTCTCTTCCCTCAGCCTCCTGAGTGCTGAGTGCCGGGATTACAGATGTGCACCACCACACCCGGCTCCACACTTCTTTAGGGAGGAGACTGGGCTTCTCCAGAGGGAGCCTTTCTTCCTAGGTCATCATAGGGGGTGATCCATTGGGCCTTGGTTATGCTCTAGACTGTACTCTCTTGGCCTGGGCCTCCTCTGCTCAAGCTGGATTTGTCAAAGGGGTGGAGCCCACACTCCTGTGAGTGCTCAGGATTAAATACTTCATGTAACAAAGTGGAGCTCATGGCTTGGACCTTAGGGAGAGGTGGATGCTATGGGGAGGTGTCTGAGGAGTTGTGGGAGCGCTGGGGGCCATTTAGGAGGGTGGGCCACTTGCCCATGGCCTGGAGACCTCAGGAGGATCAGGGAGAGACCTGCACAATGCCTACCCAAAGCAGGGCAGCCCAAGAGTCTTCAGGAAGCCCGCTGTCTTTGATCAGGTAACCACCCACTAGCCCACTGTCCTTGAGACTGAGGCCAAGTAGAGGGAGCCTGGGGGCTGTGCAGGGGGGAGGAGAGGGGGCAGGGCATCCAGGCAGCAGGAGGGGGTTGTCGCAGTGGGAGGGCTGCGAGACTGCAGGCCGAGGGTTCACTCCCTGCAAGCTGTGGGGCACTGCCCAAGTAGAAGCCCGACAGGATGCTCTTTCCCTGCTGACCCGACCTAGAGACCCCAGCTGGCCCCAGGGCAGCCTGGCTCTGCCCACCTCCCTTTGTTCTTCCCTCCTGGGCCCACCACCAGCCCCCTGAACCTTGTCTCCAGCCACCCCAGGCCACAGTTCAAGTCCCCATTCATGGAGAACTTCCCAGTGGGAGGTTGCCTATTCCAAGGGGCAGAGGTGGGAAGGGAGGGAGGGTGAAAGGAAAGGAAGCTGGGAGGTAAAGGGCCCTGTGGATCCCAGGAGAGCACCTGTCTGAGGTGGGGGCTGTGTGAGGCCCCCACTGAGTCCCCATTGAGTAGGTGACACAAGGAGTATGGGGGAGGGGCTGGGCATGGGCAGGGACAGACTGGGGGGGCTGTGCAACAGGCAGAGGTGGACACACTGGGGGCAAAGCTCCCTGGGTCCCTGTGGAGGTTCCTTAGCAGAGGGGGCGGTGGTGAGCAGGTTCTGCAGCCTTGTTACCTGTGCAGGGGTGTGACCAGTACACACAGTAACCTGGACCAGGACGACTCCTGCCAGTGTGTGTGTAGGGGCGGGGCATGATGGTGAGAGCCCTGAGAACTTGGTGGTGCTGCAGGCGCAGCTACTTTCCTGCTCCAACCGCAGCCGCAGCTGTGAGCCACAGCCAGCCAGCCACTGTCTGTGGCAGTTTCCACCAGGCAGCACTGCATCCTGTGCAGAGGGGGAGGGAAGGTCGCCAGTGAAGCCACACGGGACAGCAGGGGGTTGGGGGACTTTGATGGTCCTGAACCCTTGGCCAACTGCTGGGGTCACACTGGGCTGAGACCTAGTTGGTGGCTGGGGTCCTTCTCTTCCCCAATGCCATCAGAAGATTCCAGAGATCCTGAGCCCCTGCATCCCAGGGCCCTCCCCAGCTCTCCCTCTCCTTTGCATTGTTTGAAAAGCGCAGGTGGCCACAGTCCTGGACTGCTTCTTATGCTGCGCCCCAACAGACCAGACCAGGTCAGACCATATGGAGTCACTCAGGCTACTCGTCACATCATCCAGTGAAACTTGGAGGAAACAGGTAGATCCCGAAACACACGATTCTAAAACAACAGACCCTGGTCCACCCAAGTCAACACCATGTAGAAGTCCCCTCTGCTTTAACTGGGAAATGCCTCTGACTCTACCACTTTTCTGTTCCTCTGTCTCTTCTGCCATTGTGCGGTCATTTGTAGAATGGTACTGCCCAGATTCATGAACCTTGAATGAAAACCGATTGGCCCTATAGCCAAATTTGCTCTGATTTTGTCTCTAGTTAGTGTCCCAAAGGTGGCTGAGGAGCAGAAGTAGCTGTTACTTCTGCTCTGTCCCCTCAGGGGCCCTCAGCCTTAGAGGTCAAGGAGCTTTAGGTGAGGGGGCCACAGTGCTGATGCTCCGCTCAGCCCCCTGCCTCAATGACCCAGTTCAGGCTGGTGGGCCAGGACCCTGAACCCCATGCCCAGGCCAACAGGACAAGTGGGGCCCTGGCTCAGCTCCCTGTCCCTCACATGCCCCAGTCTAAACTCTCCTCTTGTCTCAGGTCATCCCACCGGGGCACGTCCAGAACCGACCATTTTCATCATGTTCTTGAGCTGTCTGTCCCACGCACTGTTGTCCTGGGTAGGGTTACTGATGCCTCCCTGTCCCCAGCCAGAGGCATGCTATGACCCCCCTCAGCCAGGTCAGGGTGCGCTCCTGCCCCACCAGCTCTTTCTGGCCCCATCTGTCCCTGAATGAGTTGCTGGCCTGGCTCCCCCTGTTCTACCTGTCCCACTATCCCTTCTTCCTGTGCTCAGGCCTTGTGTCTGCAATCAGGTCCTAGTCATACTGGGAGGCCCAACACTAACACCTTGGCCCTCCTGTCCGTCACCTGGATACCCTGCCCAAGTCTCCCCATGCTGCCCATGGCTTCCTTGGGCCCAGATGTTGGGATCCTACCCTCCCCCAACTCCTAGGAGCTCCTGCTGCTGCCCAGCACATCAGGCATCTAGGCCCAGGCTACGGAGTGCTAAGTCCACGGAAAAAGACCTGGGTCTGTTCACTCAGTAGTAGGTCTGGTCCTCAGGCTTGTGCATGGGCAGAGTCTTTATTCCTCCAATGAACTGAAAGGCACTCATTTGGCTGATTAGGAACCTGCCTGTCCCATTCAGAGACTCTAACCTGGTTTTCTGTTAACCTGGCCATTCCTCTAGCACGGGCTGGCTTATTCCTCAGCTCTTAATTGGTCAGCCCCGCCGCTGGGAGGGCTCAGAGCTGATTACCACAGTCTAAGCCTGTGAGGCCATGGGGATAAGGCTTGGGGTGATCTCAGGCCTGCCCTGGGCTCATGACCTAGGCTGGACCCCCAGCGGAGCAGCAGGATGTTGGGGTCCCAAAGGTAGGATGGGTGCTGCCCCAGCACTAGGGCCCTGGAGGCTGCAAATACAATGCCTGCATGGGCAAGAGCCCGAGGGGTCCCTGCCCAACACCACTGGTGGCTGTGTGCCTCAAAGCTCCCTATCCTTAGACCTCACCAATCATAGGGCCAGGGAGGTGCAAAATTTGCTGAGGATGTTGGGACTGGGTGGGTCCAGACTGCGGTCTTCTTCCAATGGGCTGGCCGTAGCACTTCGGGGGCCTGGCTGAAGGGCCTTGAGCTGGACATATGTGTAGCTGGTTTAGTGGGATATATTTATGGGTACACAGCTGATCCTGGATTATTGGAGTTATTTCTGAGCTGTCTGAGAAAAGGATGGTGTGCTGGATCGAATAGGTTCCCCCCACTCCCCAATTCACATCTACCCAGAAGGTGTGAACATGACTCTATTTGGAGACATGGTCTAGGCAGATGTGACAGGTTAAATTGAGGCCCCTGGATGGGTCTAAGTCCAATACACCTGGCATCTGTATGCCAAATGAGCCATTCGGGCTCAGAAACACACTTGGGAGAAGTCACTTCTGGAGGAAAGAGGGCAGCAACCTTGCCAACAGCTTCCTTTAAGAGTTCCAGGTTGCAGAACTGGCTGACTGTAGATTTTGGCTGTTGGGTGTCCTGGAGTCTGTGGTGGATTCTTCTGCAGCCTGGGGTAATGAACAGACTAAGCTGTGATTTGGGAGCCAGGCACAAAGGCACACATGGCTCTTCCCTGATTTCCTGTTTTGATGAGAATCTGGAACAGCAGCATTTTCTGCATCCCTGCATCTGTCATGAGTGATGTCACGTTCTGTGCGTCCTCAGCCAGCCGCCTACAGCTCAGTCTGTGGGGCAGGTCTTAGATGAAATGGCAGGTAGACTCGGTCTTCCCTTCCTAGAAGATGACATTGAAACGTTGTGCTGGCCTCCAGAGGCAACCAGGGAGTGAGGGCATGGAATTAGGAAGGAAAAAGTAGAATTGTGGGTGGTGCCACTTAATTTTAGAAATCTGTTATTTCCTGGATATCTTTATACACACATATATATATTTTTTAATTTAGGATTTCCTAAGTCTAAATATTCACTTTGTATACAATTTTATGCTTGTAATTTTGTGCTTATTTTCTTGGCGAGCATCTTCAGTTTACATTCATTCAAGCCCTACTTGGCTGAATTGCTGCCTCCTTGGGGACCCTGGAGACTTCCACAGGCTGTACCAGCGCTTGGACGTTGGGCATGTACTGAGTGGGTGAACGAATACACAGACGGCCAAGTGTGGTTATCTTTAGGTGGTGGAGTTGAGAGTGATTTTTATTCTCTTCTTTATCCGCTCCACAGTGTTATCCTTCACAATTAGCATGCATCACTGCTTTCATAAATAGAAAAATACACCTATTTCTAATGGCCCAAGTGGCCTCTTTTCTGCCTTTCTGGGGTTTCTGTACAGATCTTCCGGCTGACATGGGGAGCTATTCCTTCAGGACACAGGCTGAGGGGCAGACAGGAAGGGACAGAGGGGCTGGGAGGGCACTCACCAAGAGGGCTCATCTTCCTGAGAGTGAGCTGGTCCAGGATGGATGTGGGAGCCCACCCTCCCCAACCGCACACACTTGGAGCTCATTCTTCTGAGCTGGGCTGGACCTAGGTGCCTGGCCTGAGGGCGGTGAGGTCATCAGAGTCCTCCCTGAGGTGGAACAGATCTGGATGTCATCACTTGGTCCTGGGGTTGGGCTCCAGAACTTCCAGCCCAACTTATAGCCCCCCAACTCCCTTGGAGGCCCACAGCTGAGTTTACCTTATTACAACAGCCCATGCTCCTGTGCTGTGACTATTTGTTTTTCCCTTATAAGAAAAATAAATAAAACCCTTTTTTTGAGGGCAGGATTTGAGACAGGGTCTTGCTATGTAGCTCAGGCTGGCCTCAAACTCACAGCAATCCTGCTGCCTCAGCCTCCCCAAGTGCAAACAAAACATTCTTAGCTGTGACCTTCTCAGCATTAAAGTGCAGCTTTCCTGTGTATTTAATTACAGCAATGAGCTGTGACCTTTTATGTAAGTGTAAGTCACATGAACAGCCCTGGGCCTGTAGGTCTCATCTTGTTCCTCATTCTTTTTTTTTGCGGTACCGGGGATTGAATTCATGACCTTGTGCTTGCCAGGCAGGCGCTTATGCCACTGAGCTATATCCCCAGCCCCTGTACATTATCATTTTAAAAGAGTTTCCTATATGAGAATGGTGTCTGCTCCATGTGCTGAGTGTAGAATTCTACGTTGACCTGATATGTGATGTGAATCTGAAGAGGTTGTCAAGAACTTAGTTTAAACTGTTGATTGATTTATTTCTGTCTACTGTTATATCATTCCTGGCTTTACATATTTTGCCTCTTTGTTTTCAGATTCACAATTGGGTGAATTCAGTTCGCATTGGGTGCATCTTGTTCTATTTTGTTACAAAACAAGATGATAGCCTAGGGACCTAGCTCAGGGGTAAAGTGCTTGCCTATAATGTGCAAGGCTCTGGGTTCAATCTCTGACATTGAAAAAAAAAAAGAAAAGACAAAATGGGTTGAAAACAGATGGAAGAAAAAGAAAACAAGAATCTAGAGAAAACTCCAACTTCTGGATTATGTCTCCTTATTATATGTTTTCATTCTTTTATTTATAATCCATTGGTGTTTAAAGTGTGTCTCTTGCAGATAATATATTGTGTGTATTTGTGGGGGTTTTTTGTTTTTTTTTTGTGGTGCTGGGGATTGAACCCAGGGTCTTGTGTATGGAAGGTAAGAGCTCTACCACTAAGTGACACCCTCAGTTCCCAGGTAATATATTGTTGAATCTTTTCTTTCAGTTGGCAAATTTAACTCATTTACATTTATCGTAAAAGCATTTATTGTAATTTTGTTATAATTACTGTATTGCAATTGTAAGTTACTGATACTGGGACTTGTGTCATCTTGAGTAAGAGAAGCTTAACTAAATTGGCTCAGTAATTCCCTAGCAATTCCCAGCAATTTGGCTTGTTGCTTGGATGGTAAAAAGGGGGAAATGAAGAAGGAGGGATCTGCTTCTGTTTCTTCAGAGGAATTCCAGTCTTCGCATTCACCTTGGACATCATCTCCTGGCTTCCAGCGCAGACCCTTCAGCCTTCCATTGAAGACCCATGACCTGATAGAGACTGACACAGACATTGTACTGAGCTCCAAACTTTGACTGAATCCTTCTGTCTCCAGTGTGGAGACACACCCTCTTCATGCTTTCTTATCTGACTCTGTGAGTGACCATGGTAAGCCAATCTTGTGGTTTCTTACACATTGGTAAATTCTTATGTATTTTATATCTTTTGCTATATGTTTCTCTAGTAAACACTGGCTGATACAGGCTTGTTACTTATTGGTGACTGGGAGCATTATTTTGTCATTTTACAGTACTTCATATTTTCCATGCATTACTATGCGTTCTTTACACTTATTTTTTATTTTTTTCTGTTTCCATGGAACAGATACTTCTGCTGGTTTTAAACATGATGTATTTCTGTCTGGCTCTTGCTGTGATCATCTGTGATCCTCATACCTGCTTCTTTGCCCAGTGTGATTTTTCCCTTTTCTTTTTTTCCTTCTGTCTTTTTGAGACAGAGTCTCACTATGCAGTTCAGACTGGCCTTGAACTTACTTTGTAGCCTAGGCTGGCCTCAAACTTGTAGCAATCCTCCTGCCTCAGCCTCCTAAATCCTGAGATTATAGGTCTGCATCTTTTTTTGGTCCAGTTTTCTCTCCCTTTCTTTCTTTCTTTCTTTCTTTCTTTCTTTCTTTCTTTCTTTCTTTCTTCATGTCTTTTTTGAGACAAGGTCTCACTATGTAGTGTAGGTTGGCCCTGAACTCCCTTATATAGCCCAGGCTAGCCTCAAACTCATGGTAATCCTCCTACCTCAGGCTCCCAAGTGTTGGGACTACAGGCGTGGGCCAGCACTCCCAGCTAATGATTTCTTAACTTACCTTCATCTTCTTAGAATTGTATACTACATTGTTGCTTAAGTGTTTATTTTCTTTAGTATTTTTTTGGCAATGATAAACTTTATCTGATTTTGTTTTATTTCTCTTGTGTTCCAACCTGAACATGGCTTCCAAGAGTGACTTTGAGCTGAGTGTAGTGTCATATGCCTGCAATTCTAGCACTCTGGAAGGCTGAGGCAGGAGAATTGCAAGTTTGAGCCCAAATCAGGCAACTTAGCGACTCAGTAAGATTCTGTCTTAAAATTTAAAAAAGGACCAGATATTTAGCCCAAAGCAAAGTATGCAAAATTAATAAATAAATAACCTCAAAGTTGTCTCATGCTGGTGTCTAAGATCTTAGCTGCTCGAGACCCTCCATCATATGCTTACTTTCTGTGATTTAGTAGAGTCAACAGCCCTTGAAGGAAGTTCTTTTCTTTCAGTAATGAAGGCTATTATTCCATTGTCTGCTTGAATTCAGAGTGGCCTTCGAGGAGGACCTCTGAGTGTGGAGCACCCCCCCGCCCCGGCTGTGGTGTTGTTCTAGTCCTCAGAACTCATGCAGGTGTGGCCTCTTCTCTGTCCTGTCCGGTCTTCCAAGGATCCTCGACAAGAGTGCTGTCAGTACTCCAGCCCTGGAGAATCTACACTGTCCTCTTTCCCTTTCTCCCCCTCTGGTGGAGATGTTTTATCTGTGTGTCTTGGGTTTTCTATTTGTTCTTTTATCCTCTTCAGGCACCTCCCCACCGCAGGACAGTCCCCTGCCCCGCGTGACCTTCCTGGGGCCCATTTCTTCTTCGTCCCTGGCGTCTCCATGGGTATGTCCTGACTACGTATTTGCCAGATCCCTGTCCTGTGAAGATGTCATTATGCTGGCTTTGATGGTGCTATACTGTCTGTGCTCCATGAGGTGGATGTGATGCTCCATATGGCTGTCCTTTTCTTGGACAAGGCGCCCTCCTCAGAATGCTCGTTGAAACTATGGGCTTGGGGTTTGTCCAGGGCTTGGGGTTTGTCCAGGGCTTAAGACTGGGCCACACACATGGAGCAGGACAAGATGAGGTCTTGGCACCTGGAGTCCACTGCCTACCTTGATGACCTCTATCTGTTGGCTGCTGCTTGGCACTGCCTTGTGTTGAGAGCTTAGCTTTAATGGAAGGCATTGGTTTGGAGGATGGGTGAGAGTCCCACAAGGTGTGTTTCTGTCACTTCCCACCACACTGGGCTCCCTGGGCAGAGCCTGTGCACAGAAGGGGCAGGAGGAGGGAGGAGGACTGTGGGGACCATGGGGTTGTGTCAAGGTGTCAGGAGGCGGACCGCAGGGTCTCAGCCTGTGCCTGTGTGGCCTCTGGTCACTGGGTAGGTTGCCAGTGCCATGCTTCAGAGGCAAGCGCTCTAGACACACCCTTGGTGCTGTCTGCTTATCTCTCAGGAAGTTGCTTCAGAGATGAGAAGAAGGGAGGGTTATTCCCCTTTGGTGGGAGTGAGGGTCTGGGGCAGGTGGGCAGGGCCCCAGCTCAGCATGGACACCAGAGCCCAGTATGCAAAGGGGACATGGACCCCATCCACCTAATTCAGGAGATCGAGGCCAGAGGAGCAATGGTTTGTATAAGTCTTCTTTATTGAGTAGTCAAGAGGGGACCAGCAGTCAGCAAGTAGCTGCTGGACATCTGCTGTTTACCTTGCTTTGCCTATGCCTGAGTCCTGGGCTACAGGTGGCCTGTTTCCTCCTGGAATGCTCTGGGAGGGTGGGACATGGGGACCCTCCTGGGCCCTGTCCCCACCTTCTACCCTCTGCCCTGAGTGCGTGTGGCTGCTGAGAATAGGACTCCTGCTCCTGCCCTGAGGCTTGATGTGCAATGTGGCAGTGGGGTTTTGTTTTGTTTTGTTTTTTGTGGTAGTGGGTGTTGAACCAAGGATCCTGTACTTGCTGTACAGGTTCTCTGGTGCTGAGCTACATCCCCAGTCCTTTCCCCCCTTTTTTATTTTGGGACAGGGTCTTGCTAAGTTGCTCAGACTTGCAAACCTTCTGTTTCAGCCTCCAGAATCCCTGGGATCCCAGGTGTGGGCCACCATGTCCAGCTCCATGGTTGCTTTTTGGTTTAAGGAGGGAATATTGTGTATATCACATTCTTAAGCTGACGTGTTTGTCAGGACCTGCTGGGTAAAGCGAGAGCCTAGAAATGTCCCCCACGAAGGGCCCCTATATCTGTGTTCCCAGCTTTGCCCAAGACCCCTGAGGGTACCACACCTATGTACCCAATGGTGCCCATGCTCTTCCAGGGCCCCACACCTGTATTTCCAGCTGTGCTCCCCCCACAGGGTCCTACCTGTGTCCCTTCTCCTGTCTCCAGCCACTGTTTGGATCATATTGATGGCACTGGACATAAGGGAGCTAGCAGGAGCCACCCAGGCCCACCGCTGCTGGCCTGAGGGCCCAGGGACTCTCCACATGTGGGCACTGCAGCAATGGTCACAGCTCTACCAGATGCCAATGGGCAGGGTGCCAGGTATGGAGAGACCCCTGGCTCCAGATGGCCACTGCAGAGGTCTGGAGGGCTGCTGGCGAGGATGCTGAGACAGGAAGGTACTGTGGGGCACACTCAGGGAGGAGGAGGAAGGGGAACAGGTAGAAGACTGTGTCCTCTAGGCCCCATGAGGTTGGGGAGACCAGGTCTCTGGGCCACCCCCTTTCCTGGCTGCCTGCTTGCCTGACACGTGGTTGTCATGGTAAAACTAGTGCTGTACATCTTACACGAGAGAAAATCCTTGTTAATATCATGCCTATTACTTCATATTTCATCACTGCAGATGTAAAACCACATATGTGTTTGTGAAAAAACAAGCACACCCTCCTGTATTCTATTTCATTAACACGGAACCATCTGCGTGCTCCATGGCCACACTGTGGGGCCGCCTTTTGCCCTGTGTGCACCCCAGATGAGGCGGCACATCCTTGCTCTGGCCTCCCGATGCCCGCTGTGTGCTCACCCTGGCACAGCAGCTCCTCCGTCTGGACGGTTCAGCCCTTTTTCCTGTTGAAGAGAATTTGGAAGACGCCCAGAAGCAGGGTTTCTAGGTAAAAGGTCCATGGCGCTCTGGAGCCTTTGCTACCAAACGAGCCCAGTGGAAGGCGAGCTCATTTCAGCCGAGCTCCTGCCCCTCTGGTGCCTGTGCTGGTCCAGAGGCACCCAGAGGGGAGGTTGGGGGCCCACGCAGTTCCACCATGTATCTGCCCAGTAGCTGTGCCTGTTTCCAACCCACAAACAGGGAAATGAGGGCTTCTTGTAGCTGAGTCCTCCTCCCCCAGGGGCCTCTGGGACTGAGGAGGGATCTAGGAAAGGCTGGAAAGGTGCACGTTGCTCTGTGGGGGTTCTTGGGGTACCCCACAGCCCTTCCCAGGCCCCTGTGGTTGGCCTTGTGGGGCAGGGACTGGGGATCAGGGACCTGCAGGGGCTTGAGGCCAGAGAAGGCCGTGTTGCTGGTGTGGAGGGGCTGTGCCTCGGATTTGCTCTTTACCTGGCCAGGTGAGTTGCTCCTCAGGAAGTCCCTGGGGTTGGCAAGGGTGTGCTTCTTCCCTCCTCCCTGACCCTCCCCTGGGGCTTTACGCAGGATACACCAGCTGCCAAAACCCTGGGAGGCGCTTGGGAGGCGCTTGGGGAGGCGCTTGGGGAGGGGTTTGGGGAGGGGCTTAGGGTTGGTGAATAAATATCAAACTTAGAATGGAAAGAAAATAAACCCTTTATTTCTCACAGTGCTGAATGGGGCTGGGCCTCCTCTTGCCCCCTTTGCCAAGACACTCTGAGCCTGGGGACCCGCCAGGTGTCTAAGTCCATGGACAGAAAAGCCCTGCTCAGCTATGGGAGGGGAAGGGTAGCCAAAGGACAGCTGAGCTTTGTGGCTGGTGGCAGTTTGACCATGTCACCAAGGTGTGGGCTGGGCTGGAAGGCTTCCTGGAGGAGGTGCCCTGTCCATTTGGGGGGTACCAGGTAGCACGGTCCCTGCCACAGCTGCCTGAGTGTGGGTGCTGGGTGTGCTGGGCTTGGTGGGGTGCAAGGAGACAGAGGGTCTGAGGGGCTCACTAGCACCGATTGGGGGGGACAGGGCATTGCGGCTGATGCAGGACATGTCCTCGTACACCACGTAGGTAGGGTTCTTATCCCTGGAGGCACACGATTTCCTGATCTAAAAGACAGCTTGAGTCACCCCTGAGGCAGCAGGCCTGGTGACCTGGGTCCCAGTGGTGGCTCTGAGCACCCCCTTCCTTCAAGACACATGCTTAGGGAGCTTTTTCATCTTAATGCAGCATTCAGAGGCGGAGCTGGCCATCGCTGTGGCTACATCAGCCCGTTGTCCCACCCCATCCACACAGCACACACTAACTCTCAAGCTTGTTTGTGCATTCACAGGTTTGGGGGACCCCACCACCACTGAACACAGGTGCACGCCACACTCACATGTGGCCTTTGTATCCCCTGCATGCTCACATGGACACTCATACGTGCACCTGCCATGTGTGGACTGTGCACGGTGTCTACTTGGTTGGCCACGGCTCTGGACCAGGGCATCTCCAACCCTGGCCTCATGGTCCACATCCCAGAGGGTACAGCCTCCACACCTGCCCCCAGACCCTGCAGGTGAGTGGGTGAGTGCTGCGGCCACAGCTGGCAACCTGAGCTTCAGCCTTTCCCTCCTCCTGCTCTGCTCTCCTCTCTTTGGGTAGGGGTGAATATGGCCACATGCCGTGGGTGCCCACTGACCTGTGTTCTCAGGGCGAACGACATTCCTAGGCCTAGCCCGAGGAAGAAGCAGCCCCCTGCAAGGGCCCATGGAAGGATGGGGAACATCAGCCTGTACTCCTGGTGTTTGTATGGTTCTTGTGTCTCTTGGCACAGTTCTTCTGAGAAGGGAAACAAAGACAGGCCCTAGGCAGGAGGGATGTCTCCCAGGTGGTGGGAGGACCACATTTGAACCTTTAGGGTTCAGGGCAGCAAAGGGCTGAGGAGAAGGAGGCAGAGAGAGAATGATCCGGAAGGCTTCTTGGAGGAGGCTGGCTTCGAGTGGGTACAGCTCTGTTAAGTGTAGCAGGGAGGGTCTCCGACGAAGCTGGTGGGAGCCTGGCCTGGGCAGCAGTGGGCAGAAGGGGTCTTGGGGTGGGCGCATTCCCTACCTGTGACCATGACCATGGTGCCAGGGCCTGAGAGTCCAGGGTACGTGACAGGAAAGCAGGTGTAGATGCCAGAGTCAGCCACCTGCAGGAGGCTCATGGTGATGGTCAGGTTGTTCTGGCTTCCCATGAAGCTGATGCGGCCCCAGAACTTCTGGTCCACAGTGGCATTCACCTTGTCTTCGTAGTAAATCACCTCCGTGCGTCTTGGCCAGGACAGATTCAGGAAGAGCCCTTTCAGGGGCCTGCTAGTGGAGCAGGTGATGTTCACAGAGTCCCCCACAGAGACAACAATGTGGAGGGGAGACTGCTGCACCTCTGCAGAAGGATGTGCCGCTGTCACCAGCAGGCCGGGCAGAGGGACAGAGGATGCCCTCTCTGCGGACAGTGGCAGAGACACCCCAGGACTGCCCTTGGCCAGCACAGCACCACAAATCAGACAACCACGGGGCCTCAGAGCTGCTCTGGCTGCCAGTACCTGGGTGGCTGTGCCCAAGTTCTGAGGGCCCTGAGGGAGGTTGTGGCAGGCTGCCTCTGCTTCCTTCCTAGCAGCTCAGACCACTCCCTGCCCCCATTCTATGCATCCCCTCTCCTGAGCATCCTCTCCTGCCAGAGGCCACTGTCCTACCTCCCCTTCGCTTCTTTCTGATGCTGGCTGCCTCAGTTGTCCCTCCATCCCCAGGTGCCCAGAGCCTGTGGCCCTGTCCAGTGAGCCCTTCCTTGCTTGTCCCCAGACCCCTGGAAACAGCTCCAGGCCCAGTAGCACCTAACTTCCTGTGCAGACACAAATCTTTCCATGGCTTCCAGGCTAATTCCAAAAAGGTCTCAGATATGAGGTAGGAAAGAGAAAAACACCCCACAGCGACCTGTCGCCGAGCCCTGGAATGGGCTGGGGGCTGCTCTGAACCATAAGAGGGGACTGGGGACATGCAGGAAGGTCTTGCTCACCCTTCCCACCCTCCCCAAGGGAAGCCAAGTGCTTACCTTGGGCCATCGGGGCCATGGGCAGGGCTCCAGCCAGCAAGAACAACAGGGTGAAGAGTATGAGCTGGGCCATGCTGCCAGACCGAGACTCAGCCCGAAGCTGGAAGCTGGGCCTCTCTCAGGCCTGAGAGATGCTCCTGTCTGCACCCCGCAGTGGCTCGTGGGGGATGGAGCAGGATACACCAGTGGCTTGACGGCGGTGGGTGGTTGTGGGGCCTCAGGGAGGGCTTCCTGGAGGAGGTGCCTGGAGGGAGGAGTTGCTGCGGGCGGTGGGAGGAGCCACTCAGTACAATTTCTCCACCTTCCCTGTGGCTGCTGCTGTGGGTCCCCACCCCAGTGGGTCCACAGTGCACATGAGGTGAGGAGAGAGCTAGGCCTTGGGACTGAGAAAAGAGGAGAGGAAAGACGCCCTCTCTGGGTGAGGCAGGCTGGAGCAGAGCCTAAGCTGGCAGGGGCACTGGTCCCTGTCTGCAGAGATCTGATTTTTTCCCAGACATCCACAGTGTCAAGTCACCTGGGCAGCCCAGGGCGCCAACCAGACTGAGCAGCCAGGCTGACCAGTGTCCTGGGATGAGACAGTCAGTCTCCCACGCTCAGTTCCTTTGTCCAGACCCCTGCCAGGCCTGACCTTGGGGCACCCAGCAGGTGCTGGTCTCTGTCCCGACCACCATCCTGCAGGGAAACTTCAAATGCTGGTGCCCAGAGCCACATGCCCCTGTACGTACTTGGCACACAGTCATATGGAGACCGATGGCCGGGGCCACTTCCTCCCTGAGGACCACACTGAGTGGCTGAGTCCTGATGGGTTTAGAGTCCTAGGACATGGGGAGCCTGCTGGGTGGGTGCAGGTAAAGGTTTGTGGGTCCTGGGGGCTGGTTCTGCCTGCTGAAGGGCATTCCTGTCTGGGGCAGAATCTTGCCAAAGCCCTGGAGGTGTCCTAAGAGGAGGTGGCCGAGGCCAGGCATTGTGGGTCTGAACCGATGCCCTCTCTAATTGTGCATGCATCACTTGGGGGTGTTTGGGGTCTTCACACACCAAGCCCTGGCCCCAGAGCAGAGCAAAGGGTGAGACTGGATGAAGGGCCCTGAGCCCTGGGGCTGGTGTGAGTGAGGACACAGGATCCCTGGGGAAGGGACTGGTGAAGTAGTTACCCCAGAAAGGCCAGGAGCCAAGCCCTGGGCAAGGCAGGTCTGGGTCCAGGAAGCAGAGTTCTCAAGAAGGGATCAGCAGGGGAGAGGGGTGCAATCAGTGCTGAATCTCTATCAGAGAAGTCCTTGGTCACTCAGGAGCAACAGGGGACAGGATGGCCACAGACCCCAGATCTGGGGTTTGCTTCAGGTCTCTCACTGGAAGGTCCCTGGGCATCAGGACTTTGTGTCTGCTCCCAAAATGAGGTATTAAAGCTGACCTTTCAGGGACTCGAGATGCAGGGAGCTCAGGGGCTGTGCCCAACGGCATCAGGTAGGAACTAGTGGGTAGGCCTGGCCTGACCAGGCTCAAACCCAGCAGTGCTGTGACCTGAACCTTCTTTTTGCCTCAGCAGCACAGGCCCATATGCCCTGGGCTCAGAGACACAGCTTCCTGGACTCTCAGGCTCTTGGGTCTGGAGCTCCGGAACCCATGCTGGGTCCCCAGTCTTGGCTTGGGGTGTGCAGAGTGGGTGAGGAATTCCAGGAGTCTCCTTGCTCGGGAGCCAGCATTTCAGCGCTTTCACACACAGGACAAGTTTCTTGTGGGTTGTTGGTTTTGCACTAAAACAACTGGATTTTCCAGCTTATGTAATGGTTCCCTAATTGGTTCATTAAATTTGTTTAAAGATTAGTCTTGTGTAGGGTTTTCAAAACAGGGACTGTAGCAAATCTAGAAAAAAATTGTTTCTCGCTCCTGTGCAGAAGAAAACACTCAAGATACAGTTGCAATAAAAAGGTGAATGGGGTAAACAGATGTGACCCCAAGAGGAACCTGGCAGGGTGGGGTGGGGCCACAGAAGAGTCCTAGGAAGCTGCTGTTCCTCCTCCCACCCTGGCCCCAGGCTCCCTGCAACAGGCCCGCTCTGCCCCCTGGTGGTGAGTGTGGAACAGCAAGCCTCTCAGACCTCTTTCCCTGGCTCCCTGGCAGGAGGTTTGTTACTGCCTTGTTACTGCTCTCACAGGGTGACTGTGGGCCTGAGGGCACCTGCAGCAAAGCAGACCCAGGGGTCGGACGGAGGCCCTGGACCTTTGGGCTGCGGCAGAGGGAAAGGTGCCTAGGGTTCCTGACAAGAGACAGAGGGTGAGGGGCATCCTGTGTGACTTGAAGTGTTTGCGGGTATGGAATGAGGGGAAGGAGCAGAAGAAGCAGCTGAAGAGCACGGGGCTGGGGGCTGGGGTCAGGGTCTGTCTCCTGTTCCTGTGTGAGTGACTGAGAGAAGCCCAGGAGGCTCCCAGGCTGCCAACCTTCTTCCCAGACAGCGCCTCTTCTTGTCCTGCATAGGATCTGCTTATCTCAGCCTGGGGCTGCAGGAGCTGAGGTCCATCAGGACAGCGAGTATCTCCAGCCACTCAGCATGGGTCCCCAGAGAGGAAACAGCCCTGGCCATAGGCCCCATGTGACTGTGTCCTCATATTGTCTGCTCACACTCCAGAGAACACACCTGCGTGTGTTGCTCTGGGCACTTGCCTTTGAAACGTCCCATTGGGATGGAGGCCAGGACAGAGACCAGTGTTGGGGACCATAGACTATAAACTGACAAAGAATCTGTCCAAAGCCCTCCTCACCCTGCCTTGTGGGCCAACCAGAATGAGAAAACTCCCGCTTTTTCTCTCCACCACAGTTCAGATCTCAATGGCCGTGATGCCGTGGTGCTCACAGGGCTGTCGCACCCCCACCTCTGCCAGCCTCTCCAATTCCTGCGCCCCCATCTGGGCCCAGGCTCCCACCCTCCCTGTGCACAAGGCAGAGAGGTGGCTTCCCCGCTGTGCTTCCGTTGCTCTCCTGCAGTCCCAGCTAAGCAGAAGTCCGTCCACACGCAGATCCCTCCTTTGCAAGTGGCCAAAGTTACTGTGCTTCAGTGGTTTTTGAGACGATAAATAAAGACTATAATCAGGCCCTTGGGGAGGTCAGGTCCACAAAATATCTTAAAAATTATCTAACACCCTGTCAAGATGTGAAAACCAAATATTATAAAACTTCAATGTTAGCCTAAACTATGTTAAGTCTTACAGGGAGAGGTCCCACACACTCTTTTAAAAGAAAAAAAGATCTGAGTAGGTGACAGAAGGTATAGAGATGACCAAACCTGAGGCTAAATGAAGGAAGAGGGCATGGAGTTGGCAGAAGTCAAGACAAAATAAAATACAAAAAAATTGACTATAGGTGAAAGGTTTTTATTCCAATTCTTATTGTAAGAGATTGCTGTTAAGCGACCTATGAAAGTTCTGACTAGTCTTATATAAATACAAGTTGTTATAAGCAGTTACCATACTTACAACTATTTTCTTTGAGCTCAACAATTTTTCTTCTTTTTGCCTTTTTTAGATTTTGAAATATTTGT
>NW_004955506.1:854992-856577 GCF_000276665.1 Chinchilla lanigera | reverse complement strand
TTTGCCACTTGTATTTCTTCATCTGAGAAGTGTGCGTATTGATCTCAGATGTCCACTTTTAGATTGGGTTTTTAAATTTGGGTTTGTTTTTTTTTTTTTTTTAATTTTTTTCCGGTACTGGGAATTGAACTCACAACCTTGCACTTGCCAGGCAGGCACTGTGCTGCTGAGCTAAATCCCCAGCCCCGGGGTTTTTAAATTTGGATGGGTCTGATTTTTTTCAATTCTTCATATGTTCTAGATATAAATCCTTTGTCTGAGGCACAACTGTCTAAAAATTTTTCCCACTCTGTAGGTCGTCTTTTCACTCTGTTGTGATTTCTTTCAATGTGCAAAAGCTTTTTAATGAGATCCCAGTTGTTGATCCTTTAATGTATTTCCTGTGTAGTCTGAATTTTGTTCCTGAATGCTCTGCCTACCCCTATGTCTTCAAGATTTTTTTTTGTCTTTTTGAGACAGGGTCTGCTACACAGTTCAGGCCTGCCTTGAGCTCACTTTGTAGCCCAGGCTGGTCTCAAACTCACAACGATCCTCCTGCCTCTTCCTCCCGAGTGCTAGGATTATAGGCATGTGCCACCATGCTCGGCTTGTCTAAGATTTCTGTCTATTTTCTCTTCGAGCAGATTTAGTGTTTCCGTTTTAATATTTAATTCTTTAATCCATTTTGATTTTGGTTTAGTGCGTGCTGATAGACACAGGTCTACTTTTAGTCTTTGGCATGTGGAAAACCAGTTTTTTCCAGCACCATTTATTAAAGAGGCTATCTTTCTTCTTCTAGTGAACATGTTTGGCCTCTTTGAGGTGGCTGAGTGTGTTTGGAGTTGTGTCTGCATCTTCTAATCTGTTCCATTGATCCTTAGGTCCTGGTTTTTTTTTTTTTTTTTTCCTTCTTCTTCTTGATTTTATCACTGTAGTTTTGTAGTACAATTTCAGGTCAGGAATTGTGATACCCCCTGCCTTGCCTTTGTTATCCACAACTGCTTTTGTTATTCTAGGTCTCTTGTTCCAAGTGAATTTTAAGGATGTTTTCTCTTGTTCTGTAAGGTATGCTAATGGTATTTTGATAGGGATTGCATTAAATCTGTGTAACAATTTTGAGAGTATGGTCATTTTCACTATGTTGGTTCTTCCTTTCCACGAGCAAGGGGTATCTTTCCATTTTCTGATATCCTCTTTAATCTCCTTTTTCAGAGAACTGTAAGTTTGAATGCATAGATCTTTTACTTCCTTTGTTAGATTAATTCCTAAGTATTTCATTTTTGGGGGTGCTATTATGAAGTGTGTGGTTTCCCTAGTTTCTCTCTCAGTGAATTTGTTGTTTGTGTATAAGAATGCTATTGATTTTTGAGTGCTGACTTTGTATCTAGCTACACTACTGAATTTGGTTATTAAATCTACAAGTCTTTTGGTGGAGTTCTTGGGGTCTTCTATGTAGAGTATCATGTCATCTGCAAATAGTGATAATTTAACTTCTTCTTTTTCTATCTTTATTCTTTTTATTTCTTTCTCTTGTCTTATTGCTCTGGCTAATGTTTCCAGAACTATATTAAATAGGAGTGGTGATAGGAGACATCCTTGCCTTATT
>NW_004955506.1:829722-854342 GCF_000276665.1 Chinchilla lanigera | reverse complement strand
GGGTTATTCATAATTTTTCTATCTTCTTGATTCAACTTTGGTAGTTCATATGTATCTAAGAATGTGTCCATTTCATCTGTGTTTTCCATTTTATTAGAATAAAGTTTCTCAAAGTAGGTATTGATGATCTTCTGGATTTCTGCAGGATCTGTTGTGATTTCACCTTTTACATTCTTAATTGCATGAATTTGAGTCTTTCCTTTTTTGATAAGGTTGGCTAAGGATTTATCAATTTTACTTAATCTTTGTAAGAACTAACTCTTTGATTCATTGATTCTTTGTGTTGATTTCTTAGTCTCAACTGCATTAATTTCTGCTCTGATCTTTATAATTTTTTCCCTCATGTGATCTTTGGGCTTGACTTGTTCTTCTTTTTTTAGAAATTTGAGATTCAACATTAGGTTGTTTATTTGAACTTGTTCTGTCCTCCTGATATGGGTATTCCCCACTATAAATTTCTCTCTTAGTACTGCTTTCATTGTGTCTCATAAGTTCCAATATGTTGTATCGGCATTATCTTTTAGTTGTAGGTACTGTTTTTTTTTAAATGAATTTTTTGTTGTTGTTTTGGTTTGTTGTTGTTGTTGTTGGTCCAGGATTGTTGTTGTTGTTTGTCCAGGAATCAAACTCAGGACCTTGCGCTTGCTAGGCAGGCACTGTGCCATTGAGCTATATCCCTGGCTACTGTTTAATTTCTTCTTTAACTTCATCTGTGACCCATTGGTTGTTCAGTAGGGTGTTATTTAATTTCTATGTATTTATGGGATTTTTGTGGTTTATTTTGCCGTTAATTTTCAATTTCATTTCACTATGGTCAGATAATATGCATGGGATGATTTCAATTCCTTTGCATTTACTTAAGCATGTTCTACAGTTAATATGTGGTCTATTTTGGAGAATGTCCCATATGCAGCTGAGAAGGACATGTACTCTGATGTTCTGGGTTGGAACACTCCATGAATATCTATGAAGTTTATTTGTTCACAGATTTGGTTCAGTTCTGATATTTCTCTATTGATTTTATGCCTATTTGATCTATCTTTGACAATGGGGTGTTAAGGTCTCCCATTACAATTGTGTTAGTGCTTATTTGATTTTTCATGTCCATTAATATTTGTTTTATATAGTTGGGTGCTCTAGTATCTGTTGCATATATGTTTATGATTGTAAAGTTTTCCAGTAATAAGAATGTAGTGACTTTCTTTATCTCTCTCTCTTTTTTTTTTCTGGTACCGGGAATTGAAGTCACAATGTCGTGCTTGCCAGGCAGGCGCTGCGCCGCTGAGCTTAATCCCCAGGCCCCTCTTTATCTCTTTTTTTTTTTCCCCCTCTTTATCTCTTTTGATCTGTCTTGGCTTGAAGTTCATATTGTCTGATTTTTCCTGGGTTCCTGTCACATGGAATATTGTTTTCCATCCTTTGACTTTCAGTCTGAACTTCTTTTTGAGTTAAATGTGTTTCTTGTATGCATCATATTGTTGGATCTTGTTTCTTGATCCAATCTGCCAGTCTATTTCTTTTGATTGGTGAGTTGAGACCATTTTTGATGGTCTCAAACATTGATGGTTATAAGTGACATGCATTGACTTATCCTTGTTATATTATTATCTGCTGTTGGTTCCTTGTCTTTCCCCTCTTTAATTCCTTGCCCTGTCTGGTGGTTTATTTCTATTGGTGTTCTTGGATTTGTGCATATTTTTATCTCCCTCTTCAAAACCTTTCAGAAGACATTGTAGAGCTGGTTTGGTGGTCATAAATTTCTTCAGTTGTTCTTTGTCATGGAAGTATCTTATTTCTCTGTTAATTCTGAAACATAGTTTTGCAGGGTACATCAATCTGGTTTGGAAGTTATTTTCTTTCAGGACTTGGAATACTTCACTCCAAGCTCTCTTTGACTTAAGGCTTTGTGTTGAGAAGTCTACTCTAATTTTGATGGGCTTTCCTTTATAGGTGATTTGTTTCTTTTGTCTAACAGTTTTTTGTTTTGTTTTGTTTTGTTTTGTTTTGTCTAACAGTTTTTAATATTCTGTTCTTGTGCTGAATTTCTGGAATCTTGATTATTATATACCTTGGTATAGATTTTTTTTTGGTCATGGCTAACTGGAGTTCTCACTTATCTGTATGTAAAATTCTTTTCTCATACTTGGGAAGTTTTCTGCTATTACTTCTGTGAACACATTTTTATGTCATTTGTGTGGGCACCTGCTTTTTCATTGACTCCAATCAATATTGTATTATTCTTCTTTGCATTATCTTACAGCTGTTGGATTGTGTTTTCATGGTCCCTTGTTATTTTTAAGAGATCTTTTCATGATCACTAGCCACAATCCTGCTTCTAGGTCTGAAATTCTGTCTTCACTTTCATTGAGGTGATTTTGCTAACTTTCAATGGAATTTTTGACTCCTGGATATCTGTTTGAATCTGTTTCATGGATTCCATTTCTTTCCTATGTTGAGCATTCATGGTTTCCATCATTTTCCTATGCTCCTCTATTTTTTAAAATTTATGCCTATTCTATACTTGCTGAGTAAATCTTTCATTATGGTCATCATCTCTTTTTGTACCTGGGAGATTGTTTCTGATCTGATTTCCTCTATAGTCTAGTGCATCTGTTTTTGAATTTATGCTGCTATCATTTCAGAAATTTCAGATGGTTCGCCTCCAATTTCTTCTACATCATTATCCCTTGGACTTGAACTAGCTGGGCTGGAGGTCTGGGGATAGGTTTTGTTTCTGTGTTGTGTCATTTTCTGTTTTATTTTTCTCTGTGTTAATGCTTATATATTTCTTATGATAGGTAGCTTTATTACTAATATTGAAGTCTTCCTAGGAAATGTCTATTTTTCAAGGGTGTCTTCTATCTGTAGAAAATTCTTGGTTTTTGTGTCTGTCCCAAGATCCTATCTTCCCAATTTATTAAGGCTGAGATGTTGCTATTTATTTGACTCAGGCCCAGTCCTTTGTAACTGTACTATGTTGATGATTATGACCTCAGACAGTCACAGTGTTGTTGTGTAAGGGAGAACAACTAATTA
Source organism: Chinchilla lanigera (assembly GCF_000276665.1). NCBI lineage: Eukaryota > Metazoa > Chordata > Mammalia > Rodentia > Chinchillidae > Chinchilla > Chinchilla lanigera. The sequence continues at coordinate 851,306 of NW_004955506.1, read as the reverse complement.
CAACTAGCATGGCATCCTGGCTAAAGTATTACAGCTAGCAATAACAATAGCTTCATGCATGGCCTAGACTCTGACAAACTGTGGCAACCTTTGATTTGGTATCTTTAACCACAGGGGCAAGATCTACAGATATATAATAAAACTCCACATAAATCAGGAACTTGTATGCAGTGAATTCCCCCTAATTGAGTGATTTTACTCTGCAGTGGGTATAGGGGACAAAACAGAGAGAGAGAGAGAGAGAGAGAGAGAGAGAGAGAGAGAAATGAAGAGAAATATAGTTGAAGCAAGGCTAGCAGACAAAGGATGATCATGCAAGCTTTGGGAAGGTGGAAAGGAGTGCAGGAGATAAAGAATAAAGGAGAAAGCAAAAGATTATTGACATGAATCAGAAAGGTTAGGAACAATGTTCACTCACATGAAGATATCCTAAGATCAAGAGAGATAGCTGAGGAGAGAAAGAAGACAAACAGAACAGAACAAAAATATATGTATAAACCTAAGATAGAAAGAAGAAAAAACCCATAACAACAACAACAACAAAACAACAACAAAAACTCTAACCAGACCAAAAAAGGGAAAGAATACACATAAACAGGAAAAAAAATTCTTCTAGTGTCTACTGTTCTGTGGTCATGTCCAAATCAGAGTACCACCAATTCTGTAGTAGGATTAGTGCTGGATTAGATGTGGGGCTGCTCTTGGCCTCTCGATGTGGGGGCTGTGGCCACTCTTTAGCCAGCTTTCTGGATGGCTACACACTACTCCTTACCCTGTTTGTGTCTGTGTTACTCTCCAGGTTGCTGTGGCACTCTCAAACAGTGACAGCCCATGGCGGCTCCTAGTCCTGTGTAAAACTGGCCCTTCTCGTTTTGTACTGCTGACTGCTCTCATGCTCTGTCCTCCTTGTCCTATGCTGCACTAGAGGTCACAAGTTTTTTCTGTGCTGGTTGTCACAAGTTGGAGAGAATTGCTGACTTCTGGTCCAAGGGTGCTTGTGGTGCTGGTCACAGGTCCCTGGTTGCAGGACAGAAAAGTGCTTGTTCCAGGTGCCATGGGATGGTCCAAGTCCCACTCTTCTGCTACTTGTAGGCCAGGAGGAATTATGCTGTTTTACTAGCAATCTTCAGTGTTGTGGCTCGCCCCTAACCTTGCTGTTGGTAGAGGTTTCAATTAGCAGTTATAATGTTTGACAGTGAAAGAAAAAGAAAAAGTAGAAGAAAGAGAAAAACCTGAGGATCCATTGGGGAAGGAGTAGACCCTCACTACTGTGCATGCAAGCAAAATTTATTGCCAGGCTGCAGTGCCCTCTGTTTGTAGGAAATTAAAAGAGGTGAGGGGCCTTATATTCTAGATCTACCCTGTGTGGATTGAGTTTGCCACACCTTCACCATCTCTTTGTTTATTTTCTTTTTTGGGGGGCGGGGACAATGTCATTAAAATTAAGGACATTCTCCTACCCAGGTTGCCAGCTGACCAAAATGATGTCAAGATTGGTTTTATAAATATAATACATATTGTTGTCTATATACAATAATTTGAGAGTATTTCACTGGTCAAAAATAATGTGTTAATTTTTATGATTTTGTTCTCATAGGTCATCAAAATTTTAAAGATAATTAAATGGGGGCCCCTTAGGCTTAGAAGAACTGTTGGACAAGACTCCCCTTGGTAAATAAAAGAGCGGCTGCCTGTAAATATATTATTCCAGTCTCTGGTAAATTAGTTTGAGAAACTAAGGACATCCCAATAGTTTTCAAGGCCTTATCAGAGATGTAGTCCAATAAATGTTGCTAAATATATTATTGTAATATGTTTACATTGTTCATCATCAAAAGGCTAAGTTTTCTGTGGGTAGAACAATAAAGTTTCATTAAAAGATGCTCTTGGTCCAAAACTAAATTAAGAGACAAAGATTTCCATATAGGTATGACATTCATTATTGCTAATTTCACTGTGTACTAAATATATACATGGTGTACAGGTCTTCTAAGATGTAAAATTAAGATTGTTTATGGTGATACCCTTTTTCTTTTAGACTTAGATATCTGCCTTTCTCTTATGCTCCAGCTACTTGTAAAAAGAGATATTTCAAACCAACATGAGATTACCAGTCAAATAATAGCCTTTAAAAAGCTTATGTGATATATATGTTATTGTGTCACTCTGTTCTATATTAAGATGAACATTTAAATGTGTTACAAAAATAATGTCAACATAGTTGCTGTGTTAAAATATTGTGTGTGGCTCTAGATCTCAGGTTTTCTCTATAAACTGTGTAACTGTTGTCTGTTGACATTCTACAGAGGTTCAACCACCAAAATAACCACAGTTGGTAAGAAGTAACAGTCCTCTGGCTATACTTTATATTTCAAAGTGCTTGATATCCAAATAAAATTATGCCAGTTAAATTAATTGCTCCAGCTACAATACTATTTCTTAGATTACAAAGGGCAGAAAGGTGGAACATGTTCAACAGCATTGTTTGTCTGACTTTGCTGCTATGAGAGTCCCTTGTACCTTGAAAACTGATAATGGCCTTTCTGATGTAAGTAGAGCCTTATCCTCCTTTTTTCAGTTCTGGCATATTAAACACATCACAGGTATTCCTTATAGCCCTCAAGGACAGACAGTTATAGAGAGAGCACATCTCTTAACTTAGCTACATAGACAGAAAGGAGGAGTAAGTTGCCCCCACAAGCACAATTAGACCTTGCTATTTTCACCTTAAATTTTTAAAATCTGCTTTGTAATCCCAATACTCAGGAGGCTGAGACAGGAGGATTGCTGTAAGTTTGAGACCAGCCTGGGCTACATAGTGAGTTCAAGGTCAGTCTGAAATGCATAGTGAAACCCTGTCTCTAAAAAAAATTTTTTTAATCCATGCACAGAAAGTAGATGCATTTCTACTAAACCTCACTGATAGTCTGCTTCTGTTTCCAGCTCTCTTCATGCTCAAGTGTTACAAAAGGATAACCAGATGGGTACCTAGAAAGCCCCCTCACCACTAGTAACATAGGGTCAAGTGTGTGCTTGTATGTTAATAGGTGATCGATCAACAGTGTGGCTGCCCTCCAGAAATGTATAACATCTTCAAACCCCTGAAAACATGTTCCTTGCTATGATGGCTGTCACAACCTACACTGTGTATATAACCCTGTGACAGGACGACAGTATTGGGCATATGTGCCTAATCCACCCCTGCTCAGACCAATCACTTGGGTCAGCTCTCCTCCTGAAATCTATCATAAATCTATCATAAATCGAGCTTATCATAGTCAGGTTGATTGCGTACCTGGTCCTTCATCATTATTAAAGATGCAGATAAACTGTCATAACTTATAGTTCTCATTTCACTTATCCCCCATTTGTATAGAATATAGGATAATACAGTCCAATTGTTGGTGCCCAAGATTGGCTGATACATAATCATGACCAATCAATCCTTTTGATTCTCAGTTCAATTCTTATATGTGGAAGAGATTGATTCCTTTGTCCCTAATGTTCCTTTCTGTGAGGCCTGTACTTTTTGGAACAATTCTGGAGAAGGTGCTCCTCCTCTTTGGAGCCTCTGCAAGGGAAAAAGGGGGGATGTCTATGGCTCTATATAACTTTATTGATGGGGGCCGAGGGGATCCCTACTAGGAAGAACTAACAGTGTTTCTGACTGACATGAGGTATCCTGGAAATGGGTTAACATGTCAGCCATGCAGACCTTCCCTGAAGGAGGAACTTACTGGCGACAGTGCAGGATTTAGCACACCAATCCCTCAGGCTTTAATTAACCACAAGCCTGGGCCTATAAAACTACTGTTTGGAAACTTGCCTTACCCCATTATTGTGGGGGAAATATGGATGGGTCATAATATGTGCGCCACTAGGGACACTGTTACTATGGTGGCAAGATGGATTGATGGCCAAAGAACTTCAATGTATATTTACTTTTTAAAAATAATTAAGTTTATTGGTACAGTTTAGATCAATGTACATTTATAATGCTTATGTTTCCCTTTATGGAACTATACTCTGGAACGAAACTTCCCTTACATGTACAAATTGTACTTAAGTCATTGTACTCAAGCAGAAGTTACTGGTAAAAGTTTAATGGTCTTGGGATGTATACCAGGAGTGTGGGTACCGGTTAACCTAACTGAGCCTTGGTCGTGCACTCCTTTTGGTAAAAAGTCGATTTCTGTGTGGGATGACAGGTCCTGAGAATGAGGTGCGGTGGATGAAAAGACAAACAAGAGAGACAAAGTTATGAGATCAGGGGGCTACAGCCTTTAGGACTGAAGCTTTGATTACAATTTTCTCTAGCCTTTTATTGGGATTCTCATAAAAAGCAGGGACAGGGGAAATGGGAGGAATCATTAACAGAATTAGTGAGGGCAATACAGCTTAATTATCCCAGGAATTGAACTTTGACTTAGCCAGCCATCATGTCATCTTTCCTTCAGACATATCTCAGCAAAGCATCTAGTGCTTTCCCAGCAGCTTTCCACAGGGACTTAGGTCTTGCTTTCATTTCCTTTTACACTAATGCTTTTGTTAGACTTCCTCCAGAAACACACAAGCATTTGGCTTGGTCAGGCTGAAAGTCCCATATGGGTAAAGGTAAACTATAGACTGTCCTTCTCCACACACTCTGATGCTACATCTTTTACAGTCCCTAGCTGATGATCTGCTACACAGAACTAAAAGAATGATTGGCCTGATTATTGGTGGAATAGTCTCTCTAGTATTGCTATTCTCCGTGTGTCTGTCTCCTCTGTTGCCCTTGCTCACGCCATCCAGACAGCTCACTTTGTAGATAATTGGACAAAAACAGCAGATGAGGTTTGGAAGATACAGCACACGATACATACCAAACTTCCATCACAATCAGCATGCTAAAGACCATGGTTTTTTGGGTGGGAGATCAAATAGGAAGTCTTCAGTTGCAGCAAGGCCTCAAATGTCACTATAATGTTACCCGATTTTGCATAACGCCCCTGTGCTATCGTCAGTCTGCTCACCCATGGGAACATGTTAGAAAACACGGTCAAGGGGCCATGCACCAAAATAGAACTCTGGACCTAGATGTCCTGGGAGGGACAAAAAGAATTATTACCTATATCTCATCAAATTCAAAATTTTGATGAACAAATACAGGATTGGGATAAATTTTCTGATGCCCTCAGTCAGTTGCGTCATTTTAAATATCTCAAGGCACATCTCTGGTTTTATGTTGCTGTACTCGTAGTGATTTGTTTATGTCTTCTGGTTTTATTCTTAGTCCCTCACAAAGGAATTTAAACCCGTTGACCTCTAGAGGCTCTACAGTCACAGCTCACTCTGATTCAACTGAGAAATCAAATACACTGAAGGGGAACAAATTGTAAATTGACGACAGAATATGTCCAAGGCTCTCCTGAGGCACTGACCTCTCAGCCCCGCTTTTATGCATTACTAAATTTGTTTCTGTTTTTTTGTTTTTTTTTTTTTCATCTCTTGCTGTACCCCTCATAGAGGCAGTTGGGGATCTTGGCCAGGTCTCCGCAGACCAGCCCCTCCTGGATGCCCTGGGGTCAGGCTGGTCTGAGATCTCAGTCCAGGAGTTGAGTATGAGAACCTGACCTTCTTAACCCAGGAGATGGGTCAATCTGGTGGCTCATGGCTGGACCACAAGAACTGGCATCAGGCATGTGGGACATTGTTGGGTTTTTTTTTGTTGTTGTTTGTTTGTTTGTTTGTTTTTTGAGATAGTTTCTCACTATGTAGCCCAGGCTGGCCTCAAAATCACGGTGATCCTCCTACCTCAGTCTCAGTCTCCTGAGTGCAGGCATGTACCACCTTGCCCAGGCAACACTGTGGAAGTTCTGTATCTCAGTCAAAGAAGACTGCATGTGTCAAGGACACAGGACAGGTTTACAGCTGATGGAAACTATGAATGTGAAGTCACGCACACAGGCAAACCTGAGTGTCAAAGGTGAAAGAACCCAGAGAGGAGAGTCACACACATCAGAATGATGTTCCCAGTGAACAACAGGAAGAGAAATGTTCCAGCACTGCCAGAACTGTCAGGATATGCTGCTGAATCCATATGAGTACACCAGGAAGTCATCACTACACATACAAATTCCTAGGAATGAAGACATGGGCTCCACAAGTCCCTGGGGAGGGCAGAAGGAGATGGCCTTGCAGGAGGTGGGGAGAAAGTGAGTGACCAGGAGTGCTTCTGGAATGTGCGATCCCAGGGTAGCACAAATGCTGGAAGAGACAGTCGGCCACATGCAGTGTGTGTTTGTGTGCACACCAACCCCTGGAAGGTGAGGAAAGGGATTGGAAGCAGAGTGTGGGTTTCCTTTCTGCAGAAGACTTCAAGGTTTGTCCTGGCCTCATTCCAGATCCACAAAGTGGTTTTGGTTTCACAATGTGTAAGCACTTTATGAGGGTGCCCATGTGAACAAACTCCCAAGGGCATCTCAGGGGGCTTGAGTGAAAGGCTGGTACCCCGCAGCACACTGGGATGCACCTTCCCTGCCTGGTGCGCCTGGAGAGGGACCAGGAGGGGAACCAGGACCTGTCCTGGAGGCCCCTGCCTTGGGCCCTAGCCTTGGGGGAGGGGAGGGAGCAGGCCTCGCTCCTGGGCAGTGGGATGGGCATGGGGACAGTGGGCATGGCACAGAGCACATGGAGGTGGCTGGTCACTGGTGGGGCCTGTCCCAACCCTGCTGACACTCTGAATGCCTGGGGCTCCCTGGGGTGGGCCCCAGCCTCTGGCCTTTATGCCCTACTGACCCTGGTGTGGTTTTCTCTAAGGCCAGGGGACTTGAGTTTTTCTGCCCACTAGGAGAAAGCTGATACTTTGGAACCACGCTGAGGACTTTGCCCTCTGCTGCCCAGCCCTGGACCCCAGGGGGCTGTTGGCCAGCAGACTCTTTTTTTGTGTGTTTGTTTTTGAGACAGAGTCTCAAAAACAGGCTGGTTTTAAACTCACTTTGTAGCCCGGGCTGGCTTCAAACTCACAACCATCCTCCTGCCTCAGCCTCCCAAGTGCTGGGATTACAGGTGTGCACCACCATGCCCAGCTCAGGCAGACTCTTTGGAAGTGCTGGTCACGTCACTGCCTAGTCCCTTCCAGGTCACTCAGCCTGGAGACAGACCCTTTGCTCTGGTCCCCCAGCCCATCTCCTGGCACAGCACTTGGGGTCCCTGCCCAGGCCTGTATCTGCTGTCCAGGGGCTTCTGTGATGTGGCCATCTGGCTCTGGGTTCCCCCAGGGGCAGGGACTGGGGCTGGAGCCAGGACCAAGCTGGAGTTGGGAGCTGGGCAGTGTGGCCAGCGGGGCCTGTCAGGAGTGATAGTGAGCTCAGTGCCCGCAGCCCCTCTGGGAGCACAGGGAGCTGGTGGAAGAACAGGGTTGTCCCTGGGCCCTGGACCAGGGACCAGCCCTGCTCTGCTCTCCTGGACGTTCTGTGAGCAGCTGCTGACAGCTTCTAACAGAAAATACCTTAGTGCACGCGGGCAGCCTCAAGAAACTCCTGGCGCCTTCTGTGCACACAGGCAGATTCCTGAAACTGCTGCTCTTCCCAGAAGCACTTCCTCCCCGGGCCAGGACAGCTCTGCAGCCTTGCCCTCCTCCTCTCTCGGCCCCTCCCCCTGCAGTCCCTCCCTTAGTTTTCCTCTGGCTGACAGGCTCAGAAGCTGAAGGCCTTGGAGGAGTTGGAGGTTCTGCAGGAGGAGGGAGCAGGTGAGTGGCTGGGAGGGCAGGAGGCGAGGACTCAGGGGACCAGGTGCTCCAGGGGTTGGGGACTTTGAGAGGGTGACACGTGGGGTCCCTGGCTGTGGCACCTTTGGGGCCCTCAGCCCCCACCACCTGTTGCCTCAGAGATGAGCAGGGAGCAAGGCAGGTCCAGAGAGGCTAGCCAGGCACAGCATGGGCAGGGGTGTGGGGTAGGTGGTCCAGGTGTGGTGGCCAAGGGACCTGCATCTCTTTGGGGGCCTCATCTGGGCTCTGGGAGGGGCAGAGGTGGTACTGTGGTGTCCCCAGGGTGGGATGGAGCTGCCCCTGATCTCTTGATGGGAGGGGGCGCGGTGCTGGGTTCCTGGACTCTTCACACTGTTCGAACAGATCTGTGCGCACCCACATGCATGCACACTCAAAGACCTGGTGTCACTCACAGACCTGGTATCACTCACAGACATGTTCTCATGAGCAGCCTTCTCATGGGGATTCCCTCTCTTATACACACACCACACACAGACACACATGCTTCTGTGCACTCAGCACATGCATGCAGGGGGCAGATAGGTGCTCTGTGGGACTCCCCCAACCCAGACTCCAGCTCCTTCCCTCTTTCTCTTTTGTTTATGGGTTGGCTGCCAGGCACTCTCCCAACCAGTGCACACCCAGTGCTTAATCAGCTGCACCAGGAACTGGCTTCCTGTCCCAGGCAGAGGACCCCGGAGGCCAGTGCTCCAGCTGTGGGCCCTTGTGGGACAGGTACTGAGGCTGTTGCTGCTGCTGAGCCCAGAGCATGAGGGGAGCAGGACAGCTAGGCAGATGGCACAGTTTGAGCTAGGGGTGAGGCAACAAGACCTTTACTGTGTCCCCATGGGGGAACTTAACTGCCCTCCTGTGGTCCCCTCAAGGGACCCCTTGAGCCACCTGCGCAGGAGCCCCAGCAGGCTGGACCTCATAAGCTTTGGCTTTATAGACTGTAGCTATCTGATGGAGTTATCAGGACCTGTCCTGCACAGTGTGGCCCTCAGCCAGCCTGGGCAGCACCGTTGAGCCTCCCCTTGTAGATTAGGAGGGCATATGGCTTTCCCAAACCCTTGTAGCTGGCAGGACAGCAGTGCTGGCCCCTCCTCAGGTGCTGGTGGGAGCGAGGAACCGCCAAGCATACCTTTTCCCAGTGGGTCCATCCCCAAATGACCAGTATCCACACACCTGGCTCACCTGAAGCTCCCTGTATGCCCAGGGGCCAGAGGAGGAGGGCACAGTGTCCCTAGAGGTGTTGGGCTGGTGTGTTCAGGATGGCTGAGGTTTGTCACTGTGGGAACTTAGACCTTGTGTGTCAGGGACTCTGCAGACTCCACTGTTCAGCTCCCACTTTAACGTGAGCAAATGCCAGCTTCTGGGGGCAGTGCTTGGAGAATCTGTGTGCTGTCTTTCTCCAGCCCTGCAAGTGCCAGGGCTCCCCATGCTGGGTCTCCCTGCCCCACACTGAGCTGTGTGGCCACTCATTGCTTTTCCAAGCCTCCTTTTCTCTGCTTTTTAGCTGGTGCACCTTACTCCCGTGGGCTTTTACCTGCAGTCAACAAAACAACAGTGAGACAGAATGGCCAGAGGGTCAAACAAGAATACAGGATGTCCTTGCTTTTGAATTTCAGACAATAAATCTGTTTTAAATATAAGTGTGTCCCAAACATTGCAATGTACTACAAGTGGTTGGTTGGTTGCTTTATTTTTTTTTAGTACTGGGGACTGAACGAACCTAGGGCCTTCAAATGGAGCTATGGCAACTGAGACAGTCTTGCGAAGTGGCTAAGTTGCTCAGGCTGAGCTTGAACTTACAATCTGCCTGCCTCAGCCTTCCATTGTGCTGGATGACAGGTGTGTGTCACCATGCCCAGCTTGGTGGTTCATCTGAAATTTCAGTGAGTCTGGGTGTGCTGGACCAGTCTGTGTGGCCACCTGAGAGGGCCCAGTGTAATCAGGGCAAGTTTTCTCCTGGGAAACAGCAAATTTCATGTACCAGTCTAGCTGTTGCACAGAGGACCTGGGCCACTGGGTGTGAAGCTTTGAGGTGGAAGGTGATGTGAGGACTGGGGGTGTGGAGATGGGCAATACCTGCCACTCCCCCACCCTGGTCACCACCACACCCTGCCTGAGCCCCTCAAAGTCCTGTCAGGCCAAGGACAATGGTGTTCCAGCTCTGTCCACATGACCCTGGTGCTTCCTGTAGGACCCCTTGGCAAATGGCTCAGCTCATTTGTGGAGGAGTTGGCTCTCTCTACAGGGATGACTGTTGCATATTTTCCAGGCCTTGCTCTGCCTGTGCAGGTGCTGGTTGCCATATGTGGGGGGCTGTGGAGAGGGGATACGACCTTCTCCAGCCACCATCCAGCCCAGGGCTTGTGCTGCCCCCTCAAGGTTGTGGGCTTAAACACTGCAGGGGACTTTGAGGGGCCAGTGAAGAAGGTTCTTTGGGTGGTCAGTGAGGTGGCCCTGCTGTGACAGGCAGGATGTGGCACCACACCAGCTGGAGGACCCGAGAGGGTCTCAACCCTGGAGTCTAGGCAGCCAGTAGCTGGGACATGGAGGACATAGAGCCCAGAGAGAGGAGACAGTACCAGTTTCTCCCTCCTCCTGCCTCCTCCTGGAGGGCCAACCTTGCTGGGAGCAGGAGGCAAGGGACTTGATGCACAGGGCCACCATTCTGGCTCACAGGAACAAGAGTCCACACATGGCCGACCCTCCAACCAGTCAGATCCTGGGCAGCCCAGATAGGAGGACTCTGGTGTGTGTGACTACTGGAGTGCTGGCCAAGGGGCAATTCTCTATGCCAAGCAAGGTCTAAAGTCCAGAGGCAGCAAGGGCTGGGCCTGTCCCTAGACATAAGCTGAGGACAGGCTTTTGGGGATGAATGGGTAGACTGCATATCCTGTGATGGCCCCATGGCCTTTGGCTAAGTAGCCACAGAATATCTACCTGTAACTCATGGTCCAAGGGGGGAAAGTCCCAGGAAAGCGAAACAAAACAGACACAGGTGCAGCATTTCTGCTAGTGAAGGTGAGGCTCCCGCAGCAGCCAGCAGAGAGCAGGAGGAGGACAGTCCAGGCTCTGCATGCCCTGATGGCCTGGCTTGATCCCACCAGGGGGAGTGGAAAGGAGGGGCATGGCAGGGTCCCAATGACAAGAGAAGGGGGGACTTTCAGTTCCAGCACTGAGCAGTGGAGGGGGAGCTGTGCCCCCAGTGCAGCTCCACTCAGTACCTCAAGGCCAGGTTGCCTGCCTGGCATCGGCTGGGTCCCCAGTGAGAAGCCCTAAGCTGACAACCCATCAAGTCAGTCATGGAGACCACCGGAGAGAAGGCTTCCCCAAAGACTGTGGTCACATGGTGATTCTCAGTTGTCACCTCACACCAGCCCAAGGTGGAGGCCGGTTGGGAGGCAAAGGAAGGTGTGAATGCAAGGTCCCCCTATCTGGGTTTGGGGCTATCCAGAGCTTCCATGAAAGAGGGCCACAGACAGGGTTGAGAAAGATGGCCTTGGTGTTCAGGCCTGGGGTGCAAGGGATGCCTCTGGCTTTGGCAACATAAAAGCCTGGAGCTCCAGGCAGTGCCTCAGCTGGCACAGACTCTGGGCTCCTAGAGAGTATGCTGTGGATGCCAGGGCCAGCTTTCAACAGGGGACTCAGGGTGCCCTCAGGGGGCCCTGACACTTCTGCTGTGATTATTTTGTGCCCACTGTGCCTTGGAGAAACACAACACTGGTGACAGTAACTACTGAGATTTCCCTAATCTGCAGCCGAAGCAGCAGGAGCTAAGATTCAGAGATGGGGCTGACATGAGTTAGGGCCAAGTGTGTATGGTGTGGGGACCACATGGGGCTGTGGGAAGCCACAGGAGCAGCGGTTCCCTGTGTTCTGCAGGCTGGGGAGCATCTCAGGTAAACAAACCTTTGCTGTCTCTTCACATCAGGTCTAGGTGAGGATGAGACTTTGCCCAGCCCAGCTTAAATCTGGCCAGGCCTCACCTTGGGTACTGACTGATCCTTCAAGGGGGACCTTGTTGCTTCGTGCAAAGTTGTGCTCTTTGTCAGGGACTGGTCAGGATTCAGGGCTCTGTGTGTCCATATCCACACAGCTCGGGCTACTGCATGTGGTGTGTTTCTTGAAGTGACCTTCTCAGGGCTCTCAGAAGTTCACCTCTGCTCCCTGGCCCCAGCCCCAGTGCCCTGGGGTGTACCCGTTTGCGACTGCACCTGCGTGCTTACATGTGCTTGTGAGTGTGCATGTGTAAGGACATAGCTGGTGGCAGTGGAAGGCATTCAGGAAACAGGATCATGAGGGTTCACAGGTGAGTGAGGAAACAATTCTGCGGGAGGCTGGTCCCCTGGCTGGTCTCTGTCTCTGCTTTCTTCTGCCACAGGAGGACAAGTCCCCAGCGTTCCCTGGAGTCCTGTCTGTCCCCAATCCCGGTCAGACAGCTGGAGGAGACACTTAGGAGAGGACTCTGGATGCACCAGAGGAGAGGCTTTGAGCAAGTCACGAGGGTGCGATAGGAAGGCCACTCCTTTCTGGTACAGGAGCCCTGGAGCGAGGCTTCAGAGGGATGAGCACGGGCCTCGAGCTGCCTCCTCCCATCAGGACAGGGCCATGTGGGCTTGGTGGCCCTAATGGTTAAAGTACAGGCAAGATTACAAAGGGAGATGGCCACCCACCCAAAACAGCCAGCACCTGTCATACAGATAAACTAGGAAAATAAAGCTTCCCTGTGTCTTAGGAAAGCAGATATATCTATATCTCTCTATCTATCTATCTATCTAGATATTCAGATATATCTATATATATATTATCTATCTATGATATATGATATGATATTATATATATCTAAAAAGAGCAAGTGCATCTGTCAGCTGTCTGTCACTGGAACCAAACCCCCGCAAACACAACCTGCAAAGGAAGGGTCGACTTTTGCTTATGGTTTCAGAGGATTCAGTCCATGGTCAGCTGACTCTAAAGCAGCAACATGATGGTGGTGAAAAAAAAAAACTACTCAATTACTAAAAACAGAGCAGGGCAACTGCACCAGAAGAGGAAGAGGTGAGGGACCCCTACTGTTTCCAGGGTCACACTTCCAGGGATCCATCCTGACAACCCAGAGTGTGCTGCACAAATCCCCTAGGTGGCGCCCAAGCCTTAACCATCATGGTATGTGAGTGAGGCCAGGACCCGGGAAGGCAGCAGGGGGACTGCAGAGCTCTAGCAGTGCAGATCTGGGGGAGACCTGAGCTTGCTGAATGTCTTCTGGGTGCTGAGGATGTGAGGACATTTGTGAGTGACTGAAGGAGGTGAGCAAGGGGGCCATCCATGTTCAGCGTGACGTTAATGAGCTATGTGACCTGGGTGTGTCACGGGACAAGAAGAGGTGGAAGAAGGAAAGCTGCAGCTCCATGTCCAGAGTGGAGGCCATGGCTTGAGGCCTTAGAGAAGCATCAAGGCTGGGGGGTGCAGGTGTCCTGGGCTGGACCCTCCAGGGAGGCCATCCAGGCAGTTTTGCTAATTTGGCATAGAGCTCATAGGAAGAGCACACTGAGGACAGCTGGGCGGCAGGACCCAAAGGGCAGAGGCTCTGCCACCTCCCCGTGGATTCTCACTGCCAGCACCTCACACTGCCTGGAGCACAGGGACAGGATCAAAGGTCGGGCATTGAGGGCCGAGGGTCCAGCAGAGGCATGGGCATCACAGGCACAGCTGGTCGGGATGACTCAGGGACCTGGGGTGTCAGGCCCTGCCAGGCTGTGCTGCTCCCATCAGCCTCTGCAGCAGCCCATGGCCTCTGATCCCTGTGCTTTCTTCCTCCAGTGTCTACAGGACAAGGACAAGGGACCCCGGAGGCCTCTGCCAACCAGCAGCCATGCACACCTGCCCCTTGACGCCTCACAGCCTGGTCCTCAGGATGCTTGGGGCCCTCCTGCTCCTGACCACCGCCCTGAGTACTCAGAATGGAAGTAGGTCTCGGGGTCCCCCCTCTCTGCAGAGGGAGGGCCTAGGGGACCAGGAAGGGGGGATGGGAGACCCAGGCCTCAGGACGTGGCCAGGACCCTGCACACCCAGGTGCCATCAGAGAGAAGCAGGGCCGGTGTCCCGGGTAGGAAGGGCAGGCCACATGCTCCAAGGATGGCAGATGACAGGCGTCCCCAGCAGTGGCTGGCGGTCACTGTCAGAGCCCTGTGAGGGGGATACGCAAGACCAGGTCCGGTTCTAAGGGGAGGGGAACCCGGGAGTGGGGGCCCGGGCCTGGGCCAGGGAAGGTGCGGCTCCACAGGACTGAGGGCCACTGCCATCCCAGTCGCAGACCCAGCCCTGCCCAGCAGCGTCTGCACTTACTGGGCCTTCAAGGACCAGAGACTCAGGTGGCCAGAAGCCGGTCTGCAGTGGACAGGGTCCCAGAGATTTCCCCAACACAGCTCTCCAGCTCTGGGGCTCGCTTAAGTCACTCAGGGACATCCCAGAGCAGCTTTAATGACACCAGTGTCATGGTCACTGGTGGCCAACCCAGGACAGCAGGGATTCAGGGCCAGGTCCCCCAGGACGCATACACCCACCTCATACCCCACACCCTCCTGATGGGACACACGGGGGAGGGGGACAGCGGGAATGTTCTGCAGACCAGCTGGCTTGGCCCAAGGGGACAGGTGCAGGGGCTCCCAGCCTGGTCACACCAGCCCTCTCCACGCACCGATTCTGCTCCTGCTACACGGGAGCTGTGTGCTGCTGCTGCAGTCTGATCAGGCAAATAAAGCTCACTGTGTCCTTGGAGGCCCCCAGGAGAGCAGCCAGCCCCTGTCCAGGGCCTGCCCTTGAGGTGACCATCCCCCCACAGGGTGGGACAGGCCTGCCTGCACGGAGGGTGTGGTGTCCGTGTCCAGGGGTGGGCGGGCCGTGCTGGCCTGCAACAGCTCCAACGCCTTCACCCACATCACCGTCCAGCTGAGCGCCCACGGCAAGACCAGGACCATCTTCAGCGAGGAGACCCCGGGAAGCTTCCTCCAGGGAGGGTGGTGGCTCCAGGTGCGAGGGGGCCAGGCCCGGCTGGTGATCCAGTCCACCCAGGATGCCCACCAGGGGCTGTACCTGTGGCATCTTCAGGGGCTGCAGAGACACAACAAGGAAACCAGGCTGAACATCTTGGGTGAGGACTGGGGAGCATGGGAGGCGGAAGAGAGGGGTGAAGGGTTACAGGGAGTGTGGGGGCGGGGTCCCTCCTGCCTGGGCCTGGCTTCCCTGCACCATGGAGTGGGCCAGGGCCCTCCCAGTCTAAAGCCCCGCCCACGCCACACTCTCCTTCCTTGCACAGCCCTTGGGGCCTTGTCCACCCTCAGGCTCTCCTGCCCCCTCCCACCCTTTAGTCCATCACCTTTGCCTGAGCCCAGGGGGCAGGGGCTGCAATCTGGGCCGTGGGGGACCCAAGGAACCCCAGCTGGACTCCTGTCTGGAGCTGGGTGTGTGTCAGGGCTAGGCCCCCACCTGACAGTGGCATCTCTCCTGCAGAGGCCCAAGAGCAGGCGACAGAGCCGGGTCCAGTGCTGTCCACATCTGCCTCCAGTGTTTCACTGCTGTCGCCAGGTACGGGTCCCACTGCGGATTCTTCCACCTTTGGTGGTTCTGCTGCTGCTGCCCAGAGCCTCTGCCACCTGGCTCTCTCCACCCTTGCTTGCCCAGTCTCCCCCAGTTGTGTGTCTACTGAGCAGAGGCTGCGGGGGCTATCAGGGTGATGGGGTGAGTGTCAATGATGCAGACAGAGGCCCATCTACCTTTCCACTCTAGAGTTGCTGCCTACATTCCAGGAGCCATGGCCTCCAATGAGGGTGGTGGTAGCTGCTCTCTCTCTCATCCTGGGCATTTGTGGTACCATTGTGCTCACTCAGTGCTGGCTACAAAGTTCCTGGAGGTCCAACCAGGTAGAAGGTCCTGTACCTGCTTGAAGGCAGGTGAGGGATAAGCACCCTGGAGGAAAGACAGACCTAGTGGGGTCTCTTTGTGCCCAGATCTGATATAACGGCCTGCCTGGGGTCCCACACTCTCAGCAGGAAGCCCCAAGGGTTCCTCTGTCCCCAAGCCCTTATCTTGTGCCAGGATCACCTAGAGGGTGGCATGGGAGTGTGGGTTTCTGGCTCCTCCCATGGCTCCTGGGAATTTTCATCAGGAACAAAACTTGTTGATTCTGAGCCCAGGGAGTCTGACTGGGGACCTTTGTGAAGTGGGTTCAACCCCTCTGGGCCTGGCAGGGTAAGGGGAGGGTCTGAGTGTATATCTGTGTGTGCATGAGTGTGTGTGCAGGCCGTGTCCCAAGCTGTGTGGGCTCTTGTGTGTGAGATGTGTGACCTGTGCCCAAGTGTCTGCCCAGTTGATTCTGAGCTCAGTCCCTGCTTCTCCCTGCAGATGAGATTCAGAGCCCTGAGCTGGAACATGGCAGACTTGAACCCTTGCAGGAGCTCCAAGAAAGAAAATGGCCAGAGACCCCAGCCCCAGTGTCCCTTCTAGGTCTCCTGCAGAGGTGCCCCGGGGCATCAGAGCTTTGTGCCTCCTGTAGCACGTTAAAGCTGACCTTCAGATCTGTTAGTACTCTTCGCTGTTTTGGGCAAGAAGTGACAGATTTCAGGAGCCGCAATAACAAGGGGACCTCAGAGATTGTACCTAATGTGCATATGGGCACCAGGTAGGAGATGATGGAGGGGCCTGCCGTGTGGTGGCCCAAACCCTGAACTGAACCTTCCTGTGACCAAGAGGTACAGGCCCATCTGCCCTGAACACAGGGCCAGAGCTTCCTGGGGCACATGGGCTCCTGGTTCTGGAGGCTGTGGGCTCCACCAGGTAGTGTCCTGGGCCTCAGCCTTGTGGTGCCAAAGTGAGTGAAGAATTCCCACTGGGACGGAGGTAACCTGACTCTCTCCTTTTCCTGGGACTGTTGAGGGGGACATGATGTGGTCATGGCTGTCACGACCCTCCCCTTCACTTCCCTTTGCTCCCCTGCGGCTTCCTGAGGAAGAACTGGGCCAGCTTGCCTCAGTGTCCTCCCACCAGCCTTTGGGTTACCTCATGGCCACTCTGACAAGAGGTGCAGCAGGCTGTTAGCTTCAGTTCCTTCCTGACTCCCACTGCCTTTCTGAAGAAGGAGCAAGAAGGAAATCCCCCATGATGTGGTAGAGCTCAGAGAAGGATCTGGGCCCACTGTCTACACCCCCAACCTCCCAAGGCCCCAATAACCTGTGATGAACACAAGGAGCTCACCTGCAGCTTTCCTGGGTCAGCCCTGCTATGTTCTGCAGAGGTACAGCAGTGTTAACCAAATAGCTCGAGTCTGCTAGTGATCCCAGACACCCTGCACCTACATGATATCTGCCCTGCTTGAATTTAAACCAAGCAGTGGAATTGACTTTGGGTCAATTCTCTCAAGCAGGTCCAGATTTCGACCAATCACAGGCCTGCAGCACACCCTTCACACTTTCTTGTTGGTCTTGAAGGGCTCACTCTGGTGCCCTGACACTGTTTTGGGACACAGGTCCTATCCTAATAAACCCTCTCTTCAGTGGTCTTATAAATCTGCCCATTACTTGTTTCTGGGGTGGTGTGGGCTCAGAAATCTACTTGGGGTTCTTGTCCAGACTAGTGGGGGCAGAGTGGTGGATTTCAAACAAAGAATTGTAAACACTAAGCAACCATTCCACCCAGAGACCAGCAACCGGCAGAGTTGACTCCCAGTTTCTGGCACAAGCAACAGCATCCACAGCCTTAATGTCAGGGCCACGAGCACATCTGCACTTTGCTGATTCATGATTTCTACCTGAATTGAGAAAAGGAACTCTCAGTGGATTGTAATGCCACCCCTGTTCTCAAGAGCCAGTTTTTGAGCATCCGCAAGATGCAGAACAAGCTTCTTGTGGGTTTTTGGTTTTGCAATAAAACAAATGTGATGGCTTGTTAATTGGTTTATTTGGTTAAAGATTACTATCATGGAGGTATTTCAAAGTACAGAATGTTACACTAAAGTGGAAAAGCCCTTTTATTCTATTTTTATTTTTCCAACCTGCCCCATATAATATGGCCTCCTCACTTGTTCGTGGATGCCGGCAATTCACTTCCTGGTTCTTCATCCACGCTGCCATCTTGGACACCATGTTTCTGTTTCCTGTTCAACCCCCCTGTTCCCCAAAGTCGTGGGACCTGCCCTTCCCTATCAAAAACCTACAATTCTGATTCTGTACTTCTTGCCTGTAAAAGCCTAAAAAGACCCCAGACCACCAGAGGGCGGGGCCTGGTTTTCTTTGTTGTTGGGAGCCTGGCCAGGACCACTGTAGTAAAATAAAGCTGTTCACTGCCTCGAAATCCTGGGTGTTGTTTCTGTGTTTCCGCTTGCTGTAGCAACACACCTAGAAAAAATTGTTTCTCACTCCTGTGCAAAAGAAAACACTCAAGATGCAGTTGCAATAAAAAGGCAAGTGGTTGATATATAAATGAATTTTCTGAGACTACAGTGCCTCTATTTCTGTAACTATTTCACCTGGACTATGTAAGCAGTCCTAGGAATGTATCCCTAAATGTGGTTATTGAAAACCAAATAGCTGCGTCAGGATTAAGTACATGTTATTTAACGACGAAGAAAAATATTCAAGTTTGAATTAAGTGTGTAGGCTTACTGTCGTTGTAAGTGCCTTTTTCCACATTAGTCAGTGACTTAATCTAAATTCTTAGTGTTTGTAAAGGGTTAATTGTCCTCCATCAAGCTGGATTAAATAATTCCATCCACTCAGAGAAGATGTGGAAGAGGTAGATACTGGGTACTACTAGTTCATATGTCTTTGAGTCAATAAAGACCAATGTCCATTGTTGAGTTGGTTATTTTGACAAATGCTAAAAATAATCTTTGAGATAAATCAGTAATTCTATTCATTAGAAGATCACAGGATATATCCACTTTTCAAGTTAGATGGGTTTTACTGTGGGGAAGATAGATTAAAATTATACCATATGTTAAGTTGCATTTAAGTCTATAAAAGAATGGGTAGAGAAATCTACACAATATATAATTTGCCCAAATTAGTTTTCCTTTGGGGGAAAGAATTTCCAAAACAATTTTTCTCATCAGTTGAAAAGTCCTTCAGAAAGAGAACTATTGGGAAACCATGGTTTGTGGTGGTGGAAAAGAAAAGCTCCCTCAGTTTTTGGAGGGAATAACTTTAAAAATACTTAAATGGTTAAATATACTTGGTACAGTTGAAAATTAAACTTTTCAATTTTAACATTGCTATTACATCTGAAATAAACTTATGTGATGTTCTGGTAAAAAAAGAAAAAAAAGGCAAGTGGGATAAATAGATGTGATCCCAAAAGGAACCTGGCAGGGTGGGGTGGGGCCACAGAGGGGTCCTGAGAAGCAGCTGTCCCTCCTTCCACCCTGGCCCCAGGCTCCCTGCAGCAGGCCCGCTCTGCCCCCTGGTGGTGGGTGTGGAACAGCAAGCCTCTCAGGCCTCTTTCCCTGGCTCCCTGGCAGGAGGTTTGTTACTGCCTTGTTACTGCTCTCACAGGGTGACTGTGGGCCTGACGGCACCTGCAGCAAAGCTGCAGACCCAGGGGTCAGACGGAGGCCCTGGACCTTTGGGCTGCGGCAGAGGGAAAGGTGCCTAGGGTTCCTGACAAGAGACAGAGGGTGAGGGGCATCCTGTGTGACTTGAAGTGTTTGCGGGTATGGAATGAGGGGAAGGAGCAGGAGAAGCAGCTGAAGAGCACGGGGCTGGGGGCTGGGGTCAGGGTCTGTCTCCCGAGACAAGCCCAAGGGGCTCCCAGGCTGCCAACCCTGTTCCCATGATAGCCTTTCTGTTGAACATAAATTTTCTGATGTTCCAAACAGGACAAAAGAAACTAGACTTTTGAGAAGTGTTTGGCAAGGCTTTACTTCTACAGCAGGTGTGTGGCGAGGCTAAACAAAGCCAGCCAGCACACTCAAGTAGTCTGCTGGGCTTTTCTTCCCTGGCACTGGGCTGAGCCCCTGGGTGGCAGCATAGCCTCACAGTTTAACCCCTTGGCTAGTTCTCGCGGTGTCTGTCATAGTTGCCAGGCAGGACAGATCCTGTGACTCAGGAACTCTTTTATAACAAAAGAGATTCAAAAATTTATGGCAGATGCACTGGTGTGTAGCCCTTTGTGTTAAGTTGTTTTTTAAGGAATGGTGAAACAAGCACATCTGCAATTTACAAAAATAGAATTTTACAAAACTAGAGATTTGTATATCCCCTTTGACAGAAAAGACTACCTTTTTTACCCTCTCCTTGTCCTCCATCTCTGGACCCCTCTGCAATGTCACACACACAGGTAGGCTCTCCATTCCCAGCAGCAGATGGGGTCCTCTTAGCTCTCCAAGTGGTAGCCGTGGCTTATCTGGAACCCGCATGGTGGCCCTGGGCTCCTGAGAGTGCTGGAGTGTGGCCACCCCATGCTGATGTCCCCAATGTTTAAACTTCAGGGCTTGAGATCCACACTCCAGGTGCACAGTACTCAGCTCTTGCTGGACTCTGGCTCGTAGGCTCTGGGGAGGGAGGCAAGGTTGGGTGGAGCTCAGACCTGTGCAGACACTGAAGCAGGGGGCATGCAGCTCACATGTCAACACGCACAGAACTCTGCACATGCAGCCTGTCAACACACAGACACACGAACATACACACTCACCACTCCCCACACACACCCCCCCCCGCAGGCCTGGGTCTGTGTCCAGAGGGGTTGAACCACTTCCTAGGGTGTCCTCAGTCAGAGGCTCCCTGGACTGAAAAGGAATAGGTTTTTGTTCCTCTTGTGAAGTCTCAGAAGTCCTGGGAGTAGACTAAAGTCCATACTCCCAAGCTGCCCTGCTGGCTGTCCTGGGGACCAGGTAGGGGTTTCAGGACAGGCGGCCGTGTGGGCTTGGCCCAGGTTGGACCTGTTTGTCATAGCTGCTGAGATCCTGGGGAGAAGTTCGGCCCAGGCTCCACACTGCCCCATCATCCCCCCAGGCCTTGTGGGTGCAGGACCTCAGATCAGTATTGGGCCAGGGCTCTAAGGCGACCTCGGCACTGACCCCAGTGCTGCCTGTACCAGGTGCTGGGCCTCCTACCTGCACAAATCTCCAAATTTTGTTGAATGATGGGTGCAGCGCTGGCTGAGGAAGCCCACCACCAGGATGCAGAAGATGATAGCCATTGGGATTCCTACCATGTATCCCAGCCTGGCCTTAGGCACAGCCTGCAGCTTCCTGGAGCCTGGAGGTGAACCTGGAGGACAGGTGGGAGGACAGGTGGGTGGTGGCACTGTCTCTAGCATCCTCATCTCGCCCAATGGTCAGGTTTACAACACTATTGGATGCTTGCCCACCACCCTTCTATGTGGGGATACCCATGAGGGACACTGGGAGGTAGGAGAAGATGCCAGGTGGGTGCCAGATGGCAGAACTCTGGACAGCAGCAGCAGAACCACCAAAGGTGGAAGAATCCGCAGTGGGACCCGTACCTGGCGACAGCAGTGAAACACTGGAGGCAGATGTGGACAGCACTGGACCCGGCTCTGTCGCCTGCTCTTGGGCCTCTGCAGGAGAGATGCCACTGTCAGGTGGGGGCCTAGCCCTGACACACACCCAGCTCCAGACAGGAGTCCAGCTGGGGTTCCTTGGGTCCTCCATGGCCCAGATTGCAGCCCCTGCCCCCTGGGCTCAGGCAAAGGTGATGGACTAAAGGGTGGGAGGGGGCAGGAGAGCCTGAGGGTGGACAAGGCCCCAAGGGCTGTGCAAGGAAGGAGAGTGTGGCGTGGGCGGGGCTTTAGACTGGGAGGGCCCTGGCCCACTCCA
>NW_004955506.1:778337-829477 GCF_000276665.1 Chinchilla lanigera | reverse complement strand
GGACTGGATCACCAGCCGGGCCTGGCCCCCTCGCACCTGGAGCCACCACCCTCCCTGGAGGAAGCTTCCCGGGGTCTCCTCGCTGAAGATGGTCCTGGTCTTGCCGTGGGCGCTCAGCTGGACGGTGATGTGGGTGAAGGCGTTGGAGCTGTTGCAGGCCAGCACGGCCCGCCCACCCCTGGACACGGACACCACACCCTCCGTGCAGGCAGGCCTGTCCCACCCTGTGGGGGGATGGTCACCTCAAGGGCAGGCCCTGGACAGGGGCTGGCTGCTCTCCTGGGGGCCTCCAAGGACACAGTGAGCTTTATTTGCCTGATCAGACTGCAGCAGCAGCACACAGCTCCCGTGTAGCAGGAGCAGAATCGGTGCGTGGAGAGGGCTGGTGTGACCAGGCTGGGAGCCCCTGCACCTGTCCCCTTGGGCCAAGCCAGCTGGTCTGCAGAACATTCCCGCTGTCCCCTTCCCCCGTGTGTCCCATCAGGAGGGTGTGGGGTATGAGGTGGGTGTATGCGTCCTGGGGGACCTGGCCCTGAATTCCTGCTGTCCTGGGTTGGCCACCAGTGACCATGACACTGGTGTCATTAAAGCTGCTCTGGGATGTCCCTGAGTGACTTAAGCGAGCCCCAGAGCTGGAGAGCTGTGTTGGGGAAATCTCTGGGACCCTGTCCACTGCAGACCGGCTTCTGGCCACCTGAGTCTCTGGTCCTTGAAGGCCCAGTAGGTGCAGACGCTGCTGGGCAGGGCTGGGTCTGCGACTGGGATGGCAGTGGCCCTCAGTCCTGTGGAGCCGCACCTTCCCTGGCCCAGGCCCGGGCCCCCACTCCCGGGTTCCCCTCCCCTTAGAACTGGACCTGGTCTTGCGTATCCCCCTCACAGGGCTCTGACAGTGACCGCCAGCCACTGCTGGGGACGCCTGTCATCTGCCATCCTTGGAGCATGTGGCCTGCCCTTCCTACCCGGGACACCGGCCCTGCTTCTCTCTGATGGCACCTGGGTGTGCAGGGTCCTGGCCACGTCCTGAGGCCTGGGTCTCCCATCCCCCCTTCCTGGTCCCCTAGGCCCTCCCTCTGCAGAGAGGGGGGACCCCGAGACCTACTTCCATTCTGAGTACTCAGGGCGGTGGTCAGGAGCAGGAGGGCCCCAAGCATCCTGAGGACCAGGCTGTGAGGCGTCAAGGGGCAGGTGTGCATGGCTGCTGGTTGGCAGAGGCCTCCGGGGTCCCTTGTCCTTGTCCTGTAGACACTGGAGGAAGAAAGCACAGGGATCAGAGGCCATGGGCTGCTGCAGAGGCTGATGGGAGCAGCACAGCCTGGCAGGGCCTGACACCCCAGGTCCCTGAGTCATCCCGACCAGCTGTGCTTGTGATGCCCATGCCTCTGCTGGACCCTCGGCCCTCAATGCCCGACCTTGGATCCTGTCCCTGTGCTCCAGGCAGTGTGAGGTGCTGGCAGTGAGAATCCACGGGGAGGTGGCAGAGCCTCTGCCCTTCGGGTCCTGCCGCCCAGCTGTCCTCAGTGTGCTCTTCCTATGAGCTCTGTGCCAAATTAGCAAAACTGCCTGGATGGCCTCCCTGGAGGGTCCAGCCCAGGACACCTGCACCCTCCAGCCCTGACACTGCTCTGACCTCTGTTCTCTACCCAGTGGTCTCTTTGGCCAAGGAGGCTGCTGGCTTTAGGACTCCTCCTGGATATTGTAGCACTGGCCACCTTGCCTTGTGATAGCAAGGTCCTGGGCAGAGCACCTTCTCTGTGACCTGGAGACTGAGGTTTTACTTGGTCTGAAACAGCAACAAGTCGAGTCTCAGGTTGCTCCCCAGTATGTTTGGGCCGGATGGTGAGTGTGGAATTTGCTGTAATTAGTTTGACCGGCTAAAGGTTGTGGGTTTTTTTTTTCCTGGTTAAAAGCATTTTTTCCAGTTAAAAGTATTTATCAGTCACTTGGCCATTTGTTGAGACTTGGGTATTTTTTCAATTAAGAAGCTTTTTTATTTTTTATCTTATTTATTTATTTATTTATTTTTGGGAGCAGAAATCGAACTCAGGACTTTGCCAGGCAGGCACCATTCTACTGAGCTATACCCGCCAGCCTCAAACTTTTTCTTTTTGTTTTTAGGCCATTTCACATTCATAGAAATATTGATGGGAAAGTACAGATGGCTCCCACACATCTCTCAGCTGACCTGGAATGAGATTTTCCCTGTTAGGTGTATTTTATAGGAGCTCGCATGGTGTAGATTGCTACAGCTTGTCCTGTCACCCAGAGCCTGTGCCCTCGGGGCTCATTCTAGGCTTGGAGGCCTGTAAGGCATGGGGCGCACTGCCATGTTCACCCCCACCCAGGTCTTCTCTCTCACCCTCCTTTCCATTGCCCCTCACTCTCTCCACAGCTGCCCTTCTAGAATGTCACATAACTGGGACAGTTTAATTTCAGCTGATTGTTGTTTTTTGTTCTGTTTCTTGAGACAAGGTCTGGCTACGTAGTTCAGACTGGTCTTTTTTTTTTTTTTCCTTTTTGAGACAGGATTTCACAATGTAGTACAGGCTGGCTTTGAACTCACTTTGTAGCCCTGGCTGGCCTCGAACTGGCAGTAATCCTCCTGCCTCAGCCTTCCAAGTGCTGGGATTACAGGCATGTGCCACCATGCCTGTTTTGAATCTTGTTTTTATTTCAATTTTATGGGCTCAGGTGGAGGGCTGGGGCAGCAGAATTTCACAGACTTTCTAGAGCTTGAGGGCAAGGGCCTCCAGGCAGGTGCTGTACAGGGGGCAAGTGGGGCTAGGGGAAGCACTCTTACCCCTTTGAGGGTTGCGGGTAGGGCACCTCCTACCCTTGGGTCCCTGGGCACCCAAGCCTGTTGCTGTCCATCTTCTCTGCTCCCACCTAGTGGAGACAGGGGAGTCTCGAGTGAGGGAGGAGGCCAGGGCCCACACAGGCTTCCAGGCCAGTTTAGACAGCAGGGACAGGTGGGAGCCAGAGTCTAACACAGCTGGTGTGCTTGTCTCTTGATTGTGTGAAGACCTCTCCCTGTCTCTACCTCACTGCCAGGAGGGTGGCTTTTTTGTCATTAAATGTATCCCACACGTTCCTTGTAAAAGAACCAGCAAGAGAGAAAAGTGGGAGGAAGGAGATGCCCAGGTAGAGCCAGGGCACACTCTGTCATGACCTTTTTTGGGCTGCACATTGCATTTGCCAACCCTTTTTCCATTTTTCTTAGGAATTTTCTCTCTTCTTATCTGAGACCTTTATGTGTTAAAGAAGCACATTTTGCGGCGGGGAGTGGGGGGGTGGTGGGCTTGTTTGTCCCCCAGTCTTTCATTGCTCCTGTTTTCTGGAACAAAAAGACTGTAAATATTAATGTCTGCATCTATGTTTTCCTTTAATGTTTCAAAGTTTTGTTTTAAAGTGTTGTTTGTTTAAAAAGTATCCTTAAAAAAAAAAGGCCTCGAGGCCAGATGTGCTGGCCCACATCTATAATTCTAGCGCAGGGGAAGCTGAGGAGGAAGGATTGTAAGCTTGAGGTCACTTGGGCAACTCAGTGACTTATAGAGGCCCTGTCTCAAAAATAACAAATGAACAAAAGGCCTGGCAGGTCCTGCAGAGCCTGTGGGTTGTCCAGTGTTTGAATCCACCCGACAGTCATTCTGTAAACAGGGAGCAAATGAGTTGCGGTACCATTAAGTGGAATTCCCGTCCCCAGTGCCACCCCTTCCTTGGAGCCCTGCTGGCAGCCATCTCTCAGCTGTCCTCCAGCTGATGCTAGGGCCACAGTTTTGGGAGTGGCTTTGTCATCATCCTGATACCTGGCCAGGCAGGTGGCCTGCTAGCTCTTCATCTTCCCTTAGATCTGATTTCTTTTTGTCTTTTTGAGACAGGGTCTGGCTAAGCAGTTGTTATGGTTTATGTCTGTGTGTCCCCCCAGTGCCTCACGCCGACATGGGGCAGGCTATTAAAGTTGAATGATTGTGGGTGTGAGAGTTATACCCGCCCTGGGGTGGATAGTTTGCATATGTAAGGGAGAGGAAGAAGCTGCTTGAGGGCATTCCTCCCGCATTCCGCCCCGGTGTGAGTTAATTGTTGCTTTTGCTGTGCTGCCACCCTGAGATGCAGCCCTCTGCAATGTGCCACTCTGCCTTATAATCATGCCTAGTATGGATTGAAACCTCCACAAACTGTAAGCGAAATAAACCTTTCCTTCCTTAATTTTGGGCGTGAGGTATTTTGTCCCAGCAGCGAGAAAAAAGTAACCAAGACAGCAGTTCAGGCTGGACTTGAGCTCACTTTACAGCCCTGGCTGGTCTCAAACTCACAATGATCCTCCTGCCTCAGCCTCCCAAGTTCTGGGATTACAAGTGTGTGCCACCACACCCAGTTTAGAGCTGATTTCTGACTAGAACATTAACATTATTCTGGACCACCCTTTCTTGGAAACAGGAGCTTTGTGAGCTGCCCAAACCAGCCCAAATCAGTCTGAACTACACAGAGGCAGCAGGCAGCCTTACCCTTCCTGCCTCTGCACATCAGCCTGTTGGCCATTGCCCAGATCAGTTAAACAGCTCAGGGTTCTGTGCCACTGGGAACCTTCTTGGTTCTGGAAAGAGGCATGGCAATTCCTCCACAGGCTGCAGCTTGGTAAGATCTGCTCCACACAGATCTTATCCTTATGATACTTTTGCAGAACATTTTTCCTATATTGGAAGGTTCTGCCAGAACTTTCAACATGTCCTCCACCAGCCTTACTGCCATGGACAGGGATCAGTCCCCTACCTCTCCTTCCTGCTGCCCCCACACCTGGCCTGCTCCTGTACCAGGAAAGAAGTGGGCCCTGCCTGGGGCACTCTGCTACCCAGCTCCCTTAGGGGCTGGAACCTCGACCAGACCTACTGTGCTTTCAGTCTTCTCTCCCTGCTCAGGCACAGCCTCACGCCTGCACATTGGCAGCAGGAGGGGGACAGCACAGGGCCATGGGCATGGCTGCAGGGTGTGCCCCAAAGGCTCGGGCTCAGCCACGCAGGCTCCCCCAGGTCTTGGTGGGACTCCTTCGCAGGCCCTGCCTCTGCTCCCTGGGGGGCTCTTATGATTCCATCATCTGACTCTGGGGCTGGAGCCAGGACCAAGCTGGAGTTGGGAGCTGGGCGGTGTGGCCAGCGAGGGCCCGTCAGGAGCGGCAGTGAGCTCAGAGCCCGCAGCCCCACTGGAAGCACAGGGAACTGGTGGCAGAACAGGGTCTGGAGCTGAGGGGCAGAAGCGGGGCCGACTCACCAGGCAGGGGACGCAGCTCTGCTATCACCACCATCTCTGACCAAATGCCCCTCCTAACAGGCTCCCGAGCTCTCAGAGCTGTTCTGTAGGAGCAGCTCACAAATCTCTGTACGTGACTGCCCCTGATGACCTCAGTATGTGATGTCAAAGCCACCCAGGGCCCTATCCACAGAGTCCAGGACAAGAAGGCTTCTCATGAGAGCAAATACACCAGTGACACTATGAGTGTACACATGCTTGTGCATGCATGTGGGTGCGCACAGATCTGTTCGAACAGTGTGAAGAGTCCAGGAACACAGCACCCCCCCTGGAGAGGTCAGGGGCAGCTCCATCCTATCCTGGGGACACCACAGTGCCGCCTGTGCCCCTCCCAGAGCTCAGATGAGGCCCCGAAAGAGATGCAGGTCTCTTGGCCACCACACCCGGACCACCTGCCCCACGCCCCTGCCCATGCTGTGCCTGGCTAGCCTCTCTGGACCTGCCTTGCTCCCTGCTCATCTCTGAGGCAACAGGTGGTGGGGGCTGAGGGCCCCAGAGGTGCCACAGCCAGGGACCCTGCGTGTCACCCTCTCAAAGTCCCCAACCCCTGGAGCACCTGGTCCCCTGAGTCCTCGCCTCCTGCCCTCCCAGCCACTCACCTGCTCCCTGCTCCCGCAGAACCTCCAACTCCTCCAAGGCCTTCAGCTTCTGAGCCTGTCAGCCAGAGGAAAACTGAGGGAGGGACTGCAGGGGGAGGGGCTGGGAGGAGGAGGGCAGGGCTGTTCTGGCCCGGGGAGGAAGTGCTTCTGGGAAGAGCAGCAGTTTCAGGAATCTGCCTGTGTGCACAGAAGGCGCCAGGAGTTTCCTGAGGCTGCCTGTGTATGCTAAGGTGTTTCTGTTAGAAGCTGTCAGCAGCTGCTCACAGAAAGAAGGCAGGCAGATGTCCAGGAGAGCAGGGCAGGGCTGGTCCTTGGTCGAGGGCCCAAGGAAAGTCCACTTCCCTCAGGGATCAGGGCCAGCTGGACTGACCATGTGCTGCGGACAGGCAGAGCGAGGCAAGCATTGTGGCTGCCCGCACCCCTCCCTGTGCCCAGGCTGAGCTGTGGGGAGGGTGGCAGCACTGGGTGTGGGGCAGGGACACAGAACAGGGGTGGGCAGGGGGCAGCAGATGACGTGAGAGTCCCGGTGCCCTGCTGCCCCTGTCCTGCTCTGCTCCCTCCCCACTAGGGTAGAACCCAGAGCTGTCCAGACTACAGGAATGAGCGTGGGGTCCAGCTGCCCAAAAAGCCTGACAATGGCCCAGGAACCTAGCCTGCTCCAGGAAGCCGCAGCATGGGCTTCAGGGTGACAGCATTTCTCCTCTGCAGGCTGTGGGATGCTGCCACCAGGAGGCCCTCAGCCCACACGCTGCAGGGGAGGAGAGGCCAGGGCAGCAAAGATGCCCTTGGGGCGTGGGCAGACCACCCTCCCTGCCTGTGCCTCCTGCATCAACAGTGGATTGAACCCAGGGCCTCATGTGTGCTAAGCAAGGGGAGAACCCGGCTTTTGATAGTCAGTCCCTGCCCCCAAATTGTGCACATTTCTCAGTAGCACCTTTGGAGAGCCTGTGGAGGAAGTCCCAAGCCCCTCAGCTTCTGGGCAGGACCCTGGGGCTGTGCCCAGTGCTGGACGCTGCATTAGGAGGAACCACTGTCCCCTGGGTGTGGTGGGAGAGAGCCAGTGCTCCGTCCAGAGCACTGGCTCGTTTCATGCGTACCATTGTAGTTAGGGATTGCAAGGGAATAGATTTAATACAGGACATATAATTTACAGGATCATAATATTCACCCAAAAAGTCAAATGTGGAAGAGTACAGGAAATTTGTCCACACATTAGAGACTCAAAGAATCCAGCTGACAGCCTGGATCCCATGGCAATGTCCTGCATGAGTCCAGCTAAAGACCCAGAGCACTTGGCAATGTCCTCCATGAGTCCAGCTGGAGGCCTAGAGCCCACAACAATGTCTCGTGCAAGTCTGTACCAAGGACCTGCCCTGGGAAGGCAGGGCAGCTTTGCCCAAAGGTCAGTGGTGGAAGCTAGAAAGTCTGTGCCAGTGGGATGAATGATCTGTGCCAGTAGGCTGAGGGATCTGCACTGGAGCCAGAAAGCAATGCTCAAGGTAAGAACCAGAGCTCCCCTGAAAAGTACCACAACCATCCTCAGCAACAGTGAGGTCCCAAGCCCCTCCAACGATAAGAACAGCTGAATCCATATCAGGAAAACCAACATGACAAGCTTCTCCAGGAGAATCAATAGCACACCATCTTCCCTTCCAGTTCTCTTTTTATGCTGTGGGCAACAGTCCTCAGGTGGGCCTTCCACACCCAGCAGTATGCTCAGTTTACCTGGGTGTTACAAGTTGACCGTTAGGTCATCTACCACACCTACATCTTCTTTTTGTTACTGACACCCTTTCCTTTCTGGGGACAGGCCAACCAATAGCTGTATGGTGTCACTTTCCTGAGTGGCAGGGCTGTGGGTGGGAAGGAGGCCACTGAGGAGCAGAAGGGCACAGGCTGGGTGTTCTGTCGCAGACGCCTGCTTGGGTGATGGAGACCACTCTGAAGCAGCCCTGAGCAGGACTTAAGTAAACCAACAGGCTTTTCATATGAGTCTGTCCAAGGCCTAGGCTCCTTGTCTGAAGATGGGTGACGGACGCATAGGAAGTGAACCTTTGTGAGTCACTAATCCCGCCTAAAACCTGTAATGGTGGATGAAGCTGGAAAGCCTCAAAGGATACAATCACAGCCAAGGACACCTGGATCCAGTCTCAACTAGATAAAGACTACAGCTTCAGGCATCTCACTCCTGGGTGGATTAATTTAATCCTTATTAAGGATTTAGTTAATACCTTACTTGGAGAAGTCCTTGAGTGATCCTGCCCTTCTTGAGTACTCCCCACCCTTCTTCTAATAACCAAATAAATATGGGCCACCCAGAGAAGGTTTTGCTTTTAGTGCTGAGAGAATCTCAGATTCTATGAGAGGGTTTTGTTCCTCCTGGAGCCCTGAAATCATTCCACTTACCTCTTTTTATTTAGCCTTCACCATACACTTGTTTGGGAGATTGCAGACCTGATCAGCCCACAATATCTAAGGGATATTATTAACCCAATACTTGGGGGTGACTTTAGATAGTAGGACACTCTCTGCCCCTTCCTGTGAAATGGTTTCTGCTGGATTTTTTTTTTTTTTTCGGTCTTTTTGAGACAAGGTCTCACTATGCAATTCAGGCTGGCCTTGAGCTCACTTTGTAGCCCAGCCTGGTCTTGAACTCACAATGACCCTCCTGCCTCAGCCTCCCGAGTGCTGGAATTACAGGCATGCACCACCATGCCCGGCCTGGCTGTTTGTAAAATACAAGTAAAGGGAAAATAAAAACCACCTGTGAGGAGCTCTGGAGGGAGCTTGGAGGCCTCTGGCAGTTTTTCCTCACAGAGTTGGTGATACCCTGTGGGCTGGTGGCCTCTGCATGGCCTGAGGGTGTCACAGGCTTCTCTGAGATGCTGGCTGGGGTATTGGCCAGCCAGTCCTTACACGGCTTCAGGTATCCTCTACCCCTCTTTCTGCACCTCACTGTATGGCCTGGTCTCCCAGACCCTTGCCTTTGTTCTGGCCCCTTTGAACTCAGTGGGCATCCTGCTGCTAAGGGCCCAGGGATACACACCACTCTCCACATGGTGGCAAGTTGGATGTGGAGGCAGGGGAAGGACCCTACCAAGAGTGGGAGTCTGGGCATGGTTAGGCTTGTTCCTGAGCCAACCTGGCCTTTCCCGGGGTCCAGGCAATGGCAGCAGGAGGCTAAGACAGGATTGCTCTCCCCTGCTCAGGGGAACCTAGTCTTCAGCCCCCCATGGCTCTGGCCACCCACCCCCCAGCCATGGGCTAGCCCCCCTGGGTGCCCAGAAGACAGGGGCCAGGGTGTGGCTCTCAGATGCACTCCTTCCAAAGCGCTCGTCCTGCAAGCCGGCCAGGCTTCCTTGCCTGGCTTTTCTTTTTTTTTTTTTGGTTTTTCTCCGGTACTGGGAACCGAACTCACGACCTTGCGCTTGCCAGGCAGGCGCTTTTGCCGCTGAGCTAAATCCCCAGCCCCTGCCTGGCTTTTCTTTGGCAGCGTGTGCACAGCCATGTCCTCAGGTTGTACCGGTTTGCAGAATCGATTCTTCCCTAACAACTCGGATTCTTCCAGCTCATTTTCTTTAGCAGACACTGACTAAGGGCCGAGTGAGAGCCCTGAACAGCAAAGGCAGGGGTGCTCCACATCCTAGTGGGTCCAGCCATCCTGAGCCTCAGAGTCTCCACCAGCCCTGCACCGGGGGCTCCAGAGGCTGGCAGCAGTGTGAGGGACGCAGTGTGTCTGACGCCTGACTGGATGGTCTGTGCCTTCAGGGCAGCTGTCCTGTGCGCCCTCTCCAGCCTGTGCTTGCCTGGCCGCCAGCCTCCTCCTGCGAGGAACCCAGTGGAAGGCAGCTGTCCTGCCACCCATAGGGTGTGGCTCCTTTTGTTCTGAGGACCTTGCTGAAGAACTCCCCAGCCCTCATGGGAAAGGAAGGAGGGTCCCAAGCGGCCTGAGAATTAGTCAAAGTCCTGTCGCTACAGAAGGGGAAGCCAGGATGCGCACCTTCTGCCCCTTGTCTGTTTCCAGACAGGGCACCCTCCAGGTACCCCCACCGTCATGCCCGAGCTACTGCTAGAGCCGTGTGCCATGCCAGGCAGTGTAAAGAAGCATTTTGGGAATATCAGAATGAGGACCTGAGTCTGCCCCAGGAACCCCTTCACAGAATGGTAACCCAGTGATCTTGTAGGGGACAGCAACTCTCAGCATATCATTTTTAAGATAGAATAGTTTTTGTCTTAGTACAAGCCTCAAAATGTATCTTGAGAAACCCATGGAATGCTTCTCCAAAGACAAAAAACTCCACCACCCATGACTCTGCCTGGGTTGTTTCATCCCTGGCCCTAGTTAAACATTGTAGCCATAAAGGAATGTATGGTTGTAAAAAGAGAAACAAACAAAACAGAGTGCAAAAAATATCTGTCATAATGGTTGGGCTCATGACCAGGGCCTGATCGGGCCACAGGTAACAAGTAAAACAATATGTGACCACCTGAGTCAGTGGCTATAACATTCCATTCTGTTACCATAAAAACCAAAAAAATATTTAAAGTTAAAACAAGACAAGGACAGCGCTACCATTTCCCGACCTGCTAGTCGGTGATATACGGTGACTGGTGTAAATTCAATAAACTGTTTACCCTAGAATTACATCCTTTGGTCTTCTGTGGAAATCAGCCTGTCTGCCATTACAATCTCTGGGGTCAGAGATCTGGGCTGGAGTCAGAGAAGTGGGCACCACAGCTGGGTGCCAGGATGTCTCCAGACCTTTCAGCTGCCACTGGGGTCCTGCCAGTCATTGCCCCGTTTGCCTGCAAAGTGTCACCCAGATTTCTGAGGCCAGGCAGAATTGTACGATTGGGAAAAATAACTTTATTTTTAAATGGAGGAAAAATAGCTAGAGGAAAAAAAGCAAGGGCAGTTTGCCCCCTACCCTACCCCACAACCTTGCTCCCATTTTGGCTGGAAACATAAAAAATGAATTGGGTGTGTATAAGGTGGTCCTCCTGCCCTGAACCCCTTGGGCAAGTTCTTCAAAGAAGCTGCAGCCAATCAGCTGAGAGTTCTTCTGCTCCATGTGGACTGACATCAAGAACTGGTGAAGTGCAGCTCTTGGAGGCTGTCAGCCCTTAGTGCTCCTGCCCAGGGTGGCTTCTAGTCACTTCTCTCAGTTCCTCAGGAGCGAGGGCTTGATGCCCCTTGGTAGCTTTCTGGATCACTTCCAGCAGCTTCCACTTCTGCTGGCGTGGGATGGGGTTCTCCACAGGTGCCCACCAAGGGCTGCTGGCCTCTGCCGGTCAATACTTTCTGTCTTTGCTCATCTGCTGGTTGTCGCTGTTCCCTGAGGTGCTTCAGGGCTGGTAGCTGCTAGTGGCTACAGCTCATTTCAATGCAATCTTCTCTGCCCACACCCCCTGAGATAAAATCCTGAGTAGATTTATAGGACCACCATAGCAAGCTTTATTAGGATCTGTGCTGCAGCCCGGGGTCAGTGTGCTGAGGAAGCCCTCCTCAACTGCTCCATGGGCCAGAGGGGACTGGCCACAGAGCAGAGTCTGCTGGGATTGGTCTGCGCTTTAACCTTCCTGTAGTCAAGGCAGACACCTGGAGCAGCTGGGCCTGAGGACAGTTGCAGTTGTCATGGTGACAATTCAACTTGGGAGAAGTGGCTGCTTGCAAACCTAGTTTTTCACATGGCACTATACTGAATCGGGCTATTTTTTTTTCTTAGTACTGGGAATTGAACTCAGGACCTTATGCTTGCCAGGTAGGCACTTGTGCTGCTGAGCTATATCCCCAGCTTGAATTGGGCTATTTTTTAAACCAGAAAAATAAAAAGAAAACTCTATTTTTTCTTTATTTATTTTTAACAAATCCTGGAGTGGTGTGGGTCTATTGGACCTTCTGTGATCCTTGGATACACATATGCAAAACCAGGCAGAGCATAAAAGTGGGTCAAAGTCTCATTTTGACACTTGTGCACACATGTACACTCCTTGCTGTTTGTCATACTAAATGAGTAAGCACACAGATTGCTTCCTATATCCCTCATAGAAAGGTACTGAGATGCACAGTGGCTATTATAACACTAAACTAAAAATTTATGATAGAAAAGTAAGGAATGTGTCTCTTGGACCCCGGCTTATGCCTTGAGGGATAGTACTTTTTTGTTGTTGTTGTTACCAGGAATCAAACTCACGACCTCGCCCTTGCCAGACAGGCACTGTACTGCTTGGCTATATCCCCAGCAGGGATGGTACTTTTTTTATTTTAAAGAATAAAAGAAGGATAACATAATAATAGGGGGGGGGCTTACCAAATTAAAAAGTGGTAGGAAATTATCAATGGTTATTGTTTTACATATTGTTATCTACAAGACAATTTCTCAGGAAAACATAGAGACAAATAATAGTGAGTTACAGACAAAAGAGGTAGGAGATTATCAGTAGTTGTTGTACTATACTCTGGTATCTTCAAAGTGGCTTCTAAAGAAAATAAATAGAGCTATACATGAGTGACCTATTGAATAACCATTAACTATTCTCAATGGTTGTTGTAGGAAACACAATAATAAACATACATACATTTACAAAATAGGATAGGAACAATACAAACATTACAGAGTTATGGATAGATTAGTAGGAAAATATCAATGGCTGCTGTAATACATGGTAGTATCTTCAAAGTGGTTTCTCAGCAAGACAGAGATACACAAGAAGGATCTAACAAGTAGTTACAGCCTAAGGGTTGTGAAAAATAGCATATTACCTCCTCACCAGTGACTCCTGTCACTGAGGTGTGACGGCTGGAAGGAAGGCCAGGATTGAAAAGAAGGACCAAGAGACTTGCACCTGTGTCCAGCAACAGGCTGTTTTCTTGTTCCTCCATAGTCATGATTACCCACGGCTCCTCCATGGAGATGACAGTCTGGCCAGAGGGAGAAGGCAGAGTATGCCCTGGGCCCCCTCATTCCTGTTGGACTAACTGGTAGGATGGGTCTGAGCTGTGGGGCCTCCGCTTCAGAGGGCAGACCGATCTCCAGTGGTCACCTTTGCATTCAGGGCATGGCCCAGGGGGCTTCTTAGGGCAGTTCCTCTTGAGCTGGCCTGGCTTTTAACAGTGGTAGCAAATGAATGCAGTCATCGAGTTCTTCTTGGGGCCCTGGGAATCAGACTTGGGGTCTGTTTCTCTTAGTGCTGCAGCAAAAGCAGCAGTTTTTTCTTGGTCTGTTTTCTCTCCTTGGCCTCCTCCTCATCATGGCTATA
Organism: Chinchilla lanigera; assembly: GCF_000276665.1. Classification (NCBI taxonomy): domain Eukaryota; kingdom Metazoa; phylum Chordata; class Mammalia; order Rodentia; family Chinchillidae; genus Chinchilla; species Chinchilla lanigera. Next base: position 816,317 of record NW_004955506.1, on the reverse strand, counting down.
GAGTACTGAGGAGGCAATTTTTGCTAACATCTCAAGGGAGCCATCTGGGGCGAAAGCCATTCTTTGTAGCTTTTTCTCTCCCAGCCTCCCAGTGCATTGGGACCCCGCAACCACTTAATGTCCTCTTCCCAACCATCAGCACAGGCAGCAGGAATCTTGCTGCAGACCTCTCCAGAGCTCCATGTGCTCCTCCACCACAGCCTGTACTGTCAAGGGAAGAATGGCTTCCAGGGGGTCTCCCAGGTATTGCGCAAGGTCCTCCTGGTTTACAGTTTCTGAACAGCTCTTGTGACCCCAGTCCACAGGACCTCTGACTCTTCAGGCTTAGTCTGTATTCTCATGTTCTCAGAGTCCTTGTCCAGCAGCTGCTCCTCCGCTGACTCTGGACCTTTCTGGCTCTCAATGGCAGGAGCAAGAGTGACCCATTGTGTGGCATGTATTTCCAGGGGTTTCTCCATGTTGGAATGATTCACACGTGTCCGTGGGGGGCCTCCGCAGCCAGTGCATGGTGGGCCAATTGTGTCATTGTTTCTCTGTGCCATGGTAGCTCTCAGTTGAGCAGCAGCAGCCGGCCTGAGGGCCGGTGCGTACCAGGGTGCCCTGCTGTGTGGCTTCCCAGGTGCTGGGGGCCCTCCTCTCGGGTGCCTGCAAAGCTGGGCGCTGGCCCAAGGGCCAGTGCTCCCCGCTGCGCAGCTTCCCAGGTGCTGGGGGCCCTCCTCTCGGGTGCCTGCAAAGCTGGGCGCTGGCCCAAGGGCCAGTGCTCCCCGCTGCGCAGCTTCCCAGGTGCTGGGGGCCCCTTCTTCTGGGCGCCTGCGAGGCAGGGAGCTGGCCAGGATAGTACTTTTTTGACTGAAGAATTTCCCCTCTGGTTTGTCTCAGATCATTAATAGCTCTTATTGTGTTCCCATTTGTCCCCAATAGTGTATGAATCATATTTTCATTGGACCCAACCATATCAAGGGAGCCTGCCATCAGGTCTTTATTAATACTGCTAGAGTCCCAGGTTCCTCTATGTTTGGCAGGCACTTCCTAAAACCTAATATTTCCATATGTCTTGTCTGTGGGAGCCTATAGAAGACGGTCTAGATTGCTCTGTATGCTGTTCCAATGGACCCTCTGTGCAGAAGTCATCATAACCTTCCTGCCTCAAGCCCAGTACCCTTCTATTTTGTACTCTCCCTCTTCTTCCCAATCTAGATTATAAAATAAAAAAGGGGAAATCATAGGGAGACTCTGGCCAACGGAGTGCTTGAAGCGAATGCAAAGAGGAAGAGACTTTCTTGGAGGACAGTTCAGTACTCCTGGTATGGATGGTGTTATGGTTGATATATTGTGTCAACTTGAGAACTGACAAGTTTAGAAGCTTAAGTGACTCAGCGGGGGGGCAGGGTCCTCACTTTGTAAACATCCCCAGCTTGTGGAAGAGGAGGGCATGGAGATGCTGTGGGGGCTTGCATACAATATAAAGGAGGAGAAGAGGCTTGCTTCCCCATTTTTACTCTTGCCGTTTTTGCTGTCTTCTGCCGCCTTGAGCTGTTGTCCCTGTGCCATGCCACCCTGCCTTGGAGCCAGCTGATTATGGACTGAAACCTCCACAAACTGTGAACTAAATAAACCTTTCCTCCCTTAATTTTGGGTGTGGGGTATTTTGTCTCAATAAGAATAGAAAAGTAGCCAAGACAGATGGTTAGTTTAGACCAGAATCTCTAGCACAGTCACCAGAATTAAGAGCAGTTTGTTCTCAGAGATACTGGCTTTGGCCACTGTGTTCTTTCTACTCAGATAAGAGTGCTTAAACTAGGCCACATTTGTCACAGAACAAACCATCCTGTTTTGGCTCTGTCCCCTGACCACAACTTCTATATAATATGTTGCAAATGCTTTTTTTCTACATCTTTGTTCTCATGTACTTGAGTTACAAAAAAACAACCCCAGAGGTCTCAGCTCACTACTGTTTCCTGAAGCTCTCTTACTCTGAAGTAGCAGCGCTTCTGGGTCCCGTTGGTGACTGAACTTAAGTCTCCTCTCTGAGTTATCTTTCTCATCCTCTATGAAGCTGTGGTCACACTCCAACACTTCTGGTAGCGGCAGATTGCATGCAGCACTCTGGACCAGCCTAATAGTGGTGCAGCTTCCTCACACTGTTATGGGTGGCATGCTCTTATGGGCTGCCTGGTGGCTAGCTGCTTTTGTGGTACCTTCCTTGCCACCTGTGAACTTGTGCGCCGTTTGCTCCGTGCAGCCCATCTGTAACAGCAGGAGATGCAGCAGTAGGCTCTGGCAGGCCTTCCTTATGCAATTAACAGCAAAGGAAAGTATGTGCTCTGATCTACCTAGCCCCGAAGACTATTGACACTGTCCACATAGGATGGGTCTGTGTGCCACTTCCTTTGCTCTGGGCCTCCCCACATGGATCCTCCTTGGTAGTATTATGCAGGGTCAGAGTGACATGCTGTTATGGTTGATACATTGTGTCAACTTGGGGAGTCTAGAGGTTTGGCTAAGTGACTCAGCAGGAAGCCAGGGTGCTTACTTTGTATACATCCTGAGCCTGTGGAAGAGGAGGACATGGAGATTATGTGAGAGCTACACGCCCCTTAGGTGGAGGTAGCCTGTTTACAAAGTAAGGCAGGAAAGAAAGAAGCTGCTTGCCACCATTTCCTCCGGTTTGCTCTGGCTGTTTGCTGTTCGGCTGCCCTTCCCCCCCTTTGCTCTTGTTGCTTTGTTATCTTCTGCCTCGGAGCCAGCCAAGTATGGACTGAAACCTCCACGAACTGTGAGCTAAATAAACCTTTCCTTCCTTCATTTTGGGCGTTGGGTATTTTGTCTCAGCAACGAGAGAAAAGTAACCAAGACACATGCCTTCTTAACAGCCACAAGTGGGCCCTGGTTCAGTGTGGCCTCTGCCACCTGCAGCCCTAGAAGGACACTGTACTTGTTTCCACTCATAGATTCTCAGGGTAAGAGTGCATCCTTCGCACAGTCCCCAGGCGAGTTGCCAACACCAAATCTCATGTTAGCAGAAGTAGCATGAGGGGTCAGTCCATCTCTTGATTGCGTGACTTGACTTCCGGCATACACTTCTGTTGGCAGGAGTGGTGAGGTCAGGATCCTGACAGGATTGCCAGTCAGGGATGTGCTGGCAGTTCTCACGAAGGCTGTAGCCTGTCCTTTTGTTTACTTTCCACCCCAAGCTGCAGCTTTGGCCTCTGTTCTTACACATCTGGCTTCCACACTTGCTGTTGTCCTGCAGGGTATATGTCCACATGCCAGTGCACCTAGAATTTCAGGCTGTGATCACTCAGGGCCTAGAGCTGCATACCTGCGTGAAGTCCCCTGGCATGACATCAGACAGCTGCACAGGTGATTTCTTTGAGCCAAAGTCTTTAGGCTTCTGGATGCAGCTTTGCTTGCAGTACAGTCCACAGATACCAATTCTCCTGACTTCGATGACAGTGTCATTCCTAGGAGAACTGTTCATGAAGTTAGAGGAAGTGCTTCTAAAATCCATGTGAAAAAGCAGAGTTAGGAATGGCCACAATGTTTTGAAGAATAAGTAGGATGGCAAAGCTTTCCAGGGTTTCTTCTCCCAGTTGAGCTCAAGACATAGATTATGGGGACAGGGAAGGACAAGATCACTCTGGGCCCTGGAAAAGGAGCAGAAGCCCTGGGCCCATGAGAAGTAGCCCAGAGTCGGGGCTATCTGCTGGTCACCAGAGCTGCTGCCGTGCCTGTTCCAGGGCTCTTTGTCCCTAGACAGGGCTTCTGGGAGGAAACCTTAGACCAGAGCCAAGAGGAGGGCTTTGCTCTTGGCAAAAACCGGGGCTTTGCACATCTTGGTATGCATACAAGTGTGCATTGTACAAGAAAGTGGATGTGTGGATGTGACTTCACACATGCAAGCCAGTGAGTGAATGTGTGTGTCCACTGGGAGAGTGAGTTGTGTGGGAACGTGCAGAGGACACTGTGGCCACCGAAGGGCCCAAAATGGCTGCAATGCGACTGAGGTACTGGGAAGGACATCCGGGCCTCGAACACTCACATGCAAAACTGCAAACCTTCACCTGTCCCAAAAGTGCTGATCTGGGTGAACCTCGCTGCCGAGAAGCTGTCAGGGCCACCAGCAAGCCCTGGGGTGAAGGCTGCTGCTCAGAGTTACCGTCCAGAGCTTCCTGCTGGCATGAGGCAGTCAGAGCACAAGGGAGGAAAGGGCAGCCCTGCTGCCAGCCTGGCTGCCGCCTACGCTGGAGAACAGAACACACAAAATGCCACGCACGCACACACTCCTGCTCACACACAGACACACTCAGATGTTGATTCAAAGTATATAAGAAATGGAGAGAGGAGGGGAAACAGCAGCTTGGAAGTAGCCACATGGAGAAAACAAATGGAAAGCGGCCAGATGAAACAAATGAAAGCGGCCTCACTTTTGGTGATGAGGCCAGATGGAAAAATCAAGTTGATGGCGAGAGTGAGCACTGTGGTTTCTGAAGATAGAGCAGTGGAGTGTGCAGGCAGACTGGCTAGGGAGACACAAGCAACAATTGCTCGGGAGAAAAAAAGAGAGAGGGAGAGACACACACACACACACACACACACACACACACACACACACACAGACACACAGAGAGAGAAAGGACAAAAGTCTCTCGGGGAAAACAGCACAGTTAAAGACCACAATAAGGACACAGAATGAACAAACTCCTGGGCCCTTAGCCTGTTTCTCATTATAAGCACATTTGCCTTTTCTTCTGAGACAATTAGGGGATTTAAAAACAGTTTTTGCTAAAATCTGTTAGCTTAGGCCTCCAAATGCCCAATAGATAACTAAAAATAGAGCAAAGCTTGACCTTCATTTTATCCTTTAAAACTTGGGAGTAGGTTTGTTAATTGTTTAGGAAAAAAATCATACTTGGTGTAGTGGCATACACGTGTAATCCTAGCACTCAGGAGGCTGAGGCAGGAGGATTGCTGCAAGTTCGAAACCAGCATAGCAGAGACCCTGTCTCAAAAAGACAAAAAAAAAAAAGGAAGAAAGAAAGAAAGAAAAAAATCATGCTAGGCATGGTAGTGCGTGTTTGTAACCCCAGCACTTGGGAGGCTGAGGCAGGAGAATCACCATGAGTTCAAGGCCAGCCTGGGCTACAAAATGAGTTCAAGGCCAGCCTACACAGCCTCATCTAGTGAGACCTTGTCTAAAAAAAAAAAAAAAAAATCAGCAGAGTTTATCACCACTAAGTTTACTTAACCTGTCACATTCCTTTTAAGAGGACTTCAGGGCCATCTGATTACCAGATTTTACAACAGCGAATTCTAGACTTCCTTCCTGGAGAGACACTCAGAAGTCTCTATCCATTGTCATAAATCTCCTCACAGATTCTGGGAAAAGCAGAGCCAGGCATGACTGAAGCAGCCACAAACAAAGATGATCGTTTTCTGGGACCAGGATTGCCCCAAAGCCATGAAGATTCCTCCAGAGCTGCAGACCCAGGTCTGAGATAATGATCAACAGGATCCCAAACCTGACCCCTTTTCCTTATTCCCAGGCTGGTCTGAGCCTCTTCATCAGTATGTTGTCTCTCACTACTACGAAGCTGGAGCCCTTTCCCTACCTTCTCACTTACCTACCAACTAAAGCTTTTTCTCTGCAAATTTGTGCTTTTTTGTTTGTTTGTTTGTTTGTTTCTTGAGACAGGCTCTTGCTATGTAGTTCAGGCTGGCCTTGAACTCACTATGTAGCTCAAGCTGGCCTTGAACTTCTGCCTCAACCTCCTAAGTGCTGGGATTGCAGATGTGTGCTGCCATTCCTGGTTTAAATTTGTATTTTAGTTTTAATTTCCATTGTCACTGAAGGCAAGGACTTGTGGTAGTTGGTGACAAAACTTTGATAGGCTTTGGTTTAAAAACTCTTGGAGGAACTTGTGTTTGTAAACTAGGCCTGCAGTATGATGGAGGACTCTCCGCTGGTAAAGACCAAAGGTAGCTCAAATTTCAGCAAGGTGCCAGCTGTGAGCTGCCTGTTTTGGTCCCAGCTATTCCTCGGATCAAGCACCTGGAGGTTTCTCTTTGTGGTGAAGCCACACAGCTCTGCAGGGAGGGATGGGGTACAAGCTGGTTCAGGAGTTTCCAGAGCAGGTTTACAGTGGGGCCTTTGCCCTGACCCCCAATCAACTTCAAGGCAGAGTAAGTTTCCTCTAGCCACAGTGGGGATGGGGCAGGGGGATCTCCGAGGGTGTCTGGTGTCTTCCATCCCTCCAGGCTGAACAGCAGAGCTAGATAAGAGCCCCAGTCCTACTGTGCATGGTGGGCTTGGGAGAATGCCAGGCCTCAGGGCTTTCCTCCATCTCTTTCTCCCTCCAAAACGTACCTACACCCACATCTGGAACATGTGTCTAGTATATCTAAACCCTTGTCTGCTATTAAACTGAAGTAAATTGGAAGAAATAAGTAAAGCTACCTATAGGTAGAAAGGAGACAAGGAAACTGTAGCTTTAAGACATGATCAGAGTTATCCATGGTTACCCATACCTTTATTCTCTGTTTTGTAGCTTTAAGAATTATCAAAGTTATCCAAGGTTTAGCCATACCTTTGATCCCTGGCTTGTTTGTTTTTTCTTCCAGGCCTGTTGTCATAAATGAGATACACCAGTAGCATGTTTGTGTCTTTCTAGAATGTCAGGATTTATTGAATAACAATAAATTCACAACTATATCAGTTTTGCCAGCCTCACTTGGTAGTTTGCATATGTAAGGGACAGGAAAAGAGTGCTTGGGGCATTCCTCCCGGATTCCGCCCTGGTGTGTGGGTCCTGGTAGTCACTTAGCTGTGGCTGCCATCCTGAGATGCAGCCCTCTGCCACGTGCCACTCTGCCGTATAATGTGCCAAGTACGGACTGAACTTCCACGAACTGTAAGCGAAATAAACCTTTCCCTCCTTAATTTTGGGCGTCAGGTATTTTGTCCCAGCAGGGAGAAAAAAGTAACCAAGACATATGCTAACAGGCCATAAATGAACCTAGTTGATAAAGAACAATAGTTTGACTTTAAGACAAAGAAACAGATGCAAATGATTCAAAGAATGTTTTTAGGCAAACATCTAGGAGCATCCAATTAATGCACAACTCCGAGACCACATATATAAAACCCCACCTCAACTGCAGGGCACCTCCCTCTCGAAGGCCCCACCCTGTTTTCTCTCCAAGCGTGAACATCTGTAACTCTACCTGAGAAACCAGCCTGTGTCTCTACTGATACATCCAGACATTCTTTTTTTCTAAGAGAAAGAAGTCGAGGATCTGTTCAGGCCAAGTTGAAGCCTCCATCTCATTTGCAGAGGGACCTCTTCACACCCCATCCAGTGACAAAACCAACTTCTTATTTCTCAAAGGAAAACGCGTATCAGTGAAGTTAGTGCTACAATTCAAATGCAGGAAACTTTTTCTGCCTTATGTTTCAGAGCCCAACCTTGTGTCGAAATTGCTGCTCCTACCTCAGGGCTGATCTTGGCCCATTTTCCACACTGATCCCCACGGAGCCTCAGAGACTCAGGGGTGTAGATGTGGAACCACAGACCTGTGGGTAGAGGCGTAGAAGCTCTCACTCTGCATCTGGTTTCTAAACACAAATCAGGTGCTTTCTGGGGAGGCCCCATCTCCTATTGTGATGCTCCCCACCCCACCCCAGGTCCTTGCCATGTGCCAGCCCATGCCTTCCAGGCCCACCAGGGCCAGGCCAGGTGCCCGGGGGAGGTCCACTCACACAGGTCCATGAGTCAGCCCCAGCTGAAGCTATGGAGGGGCTGATGGCCCAAAGTCAGCCTTCGCTGTGGAAAATTCAGGCATTAGCACAGAGAGAACAGTGAATCAGGATTCACCTGTCACCTAGTTTCCCCTGTTACCGACCAGAGACCTCTTCTGCTTGCTTCCTTCTTAACCTCCCAGTGGGCTCAGTCAGCATTTTATGACCTTGCCCCCGACCCCATCCCCGGCACATTCCTGGCTTTTCCACTTCCTGGCACATGGGTAGCGCATCCTGGTTTCCTGGCCTCGTGTGCAGCTCAGATATGTGGGCAGCGTGTGTCACATTCATCTTCTTGGGGGTTCCTGATTATAACTCTTACAACTAGACTTTTTTATGCATCAGTGTCCCCCACACCCATCGAGGAGAATTAATAGATGAACTATGTGCTTTACAGACAGGATGGATGGTACTGAATCAACCACAATTTCTTGCATCACCTGGGGCCAAATGCCCCAGAGCCAGATATCTGGAAACCTGGGTTTCCCGGAAGTGAGGGCATGTGTGTGCCCCGGGCCACACCTGTCTTCAGAAGGCCACACAAGGGCACGGTGACGTTTTCCCATGTGACTTTTATTTTTAAAGGGAGGGTATTATAGAGTTGGTGTTTTATGTAGTGCCAGAATGACTCCGTTCAACTATTCCAGCCTGACGCAAACATGCTGCCCCGCGTGCTGGCTGCCTGCAGCACCACCCATATCACAAGCCTTCTTGCATCCCCACTGCTGGGAACACGCAATTTTCAGAGCCTAGACAGGCCACACCAGGGCTCTGCAGGATGAAGCAGCTCTGCTTGGGGAGGGGCCTCTGGACCCTCACTTGCACCTCGCCAGGCCCAAGGCTTACCGGCATAGTGTGAGTCCAGATAGGTGTGACTATCCCTTGGAGCTGCTCCTACAGATGCTGGCTCTGCGCACTGGATGTAGGGCTCTTACCAGCAGTCATCAGTCCTGCCAGCAGGGACATTTGTGGAGGCCACTGTGGTCAGACACTGGTCTACTGGTCTGCTTTTGGGGTGAGGAGCTCATTTGTCACAGGAAGAGGTAAAGGAGCAGGTGATATGGCTGAGCCCTGGGTGATGGTACAGGGTTCGGGACCCGCGTTGGTCCGGACTAGCCTGCCCCTGCTCAGCTGCCCTGAGTGACACCCTCCTGGGCCCACTGCCGCAGTCTCGTTGGCCATTCTTGATGGCTGCCTGTGGCTTAGCTCAACCTGGACGATAGGCACAGGGCAGGCAGCAGCATGAGACAGCAGCTGTGTGGCAAGCCCTTCCCACCACAGTGTGAGTATATTTCAGAAGCCATGGAAACCACAGGTGAACATGACTGTCCCATGTCATCCATCCCTGAAGGCAGCTTCAGCCAATGCCTGGTGCTTGGTCCTCTCACCCTGGACAGCACATTGCAGGCACTAGCACTGCTGTCCCCTGACCTTCACCAGGCATGTGCAGAACAGTGGCCACACCAGATTGGGACCCTGGGACCCGGTGCCTGCTTCTGGGAGCCTTGGGAATTGCACTCATCAGCAAGTGCACATGTGTGCACACACAAACACATTGTACATACACATGGGTATACCAGCCACACACATGTCCACATGCCATGCACACACACATGAGCACACAGACACACACCACATGCACACATATGGGCACACACACACAAGGCACATTCACAACTAGCCTGTAGGGCGTGGAGTGAATTGAGCAGATGGTAGGAGCACACTGGGAGACTTAGCCCCTGCCAGGGTCTCTGGAAGGAGGCCTGGGCCCTGCAGAGAGGCCTTACTTCATGGATCCCAAGCCAGGGAAGAGCAGGCTGGAGACTGGAGCAGTCTCAGGAGATCCTGGGGACCAGATGTTGGTTCACCGTTGCCTCTCAGTTCTTTTCAGGAGCCTGTCTGAGGATGGGACCCTGCTTTCTCCATTACAGGCCTGGAAGATTTGGGGTGTATGAGGCACCTGAAACAACCACCAGGGGGGGCCATTGACAAACATTAAGTTGTGGCTGAGTGAGACTGGGCCACTCTACCCTCCCCAGGTGGGTCCCTGAGATCCCAAGACACAAGGCCCCTGCTCCAGCTCTGGGTCCCATAGTCTTCCCTGGCCAAAGGTCTGAGGGCTGGGTCCTTCCTGTCTCTCTGGGCATCATTTTTTCTGACTGTGGATCTCAGCCCAGGGGGCCTACTCCTGCGGCCGTCATAGCTGTGTTTTCCTGCATTGCAGCACCTTCCCAGCTGTCTTCTCTGGAGAGAGGAGGGCATTTGCCACTCACAGGAGCAGGGTCAGGCCAGTGAGCAAAGAAGAGGTTCCAGGCTGCCAGGATGTCCTTTGTATTCCCTGTGAGTCATGGTGAGTGGGGACTTGACAAGCACCGGATCTTCAGGGTTCTCATGGGATAGGACTGAGCTAGGATGTCATGGCCTCGAGCCACTAGGGCTCCCGCCTTGTACACTGCATACAACTTTGATTTTGCTCTTACTTCACGATGAACAAGCTAAACTGGAATCAATATTTAAAGTTGTTTTTAACCCCCTAAAATGTGTTATTCATGATGTGCAGTCCTCTCACCCAGATGACAGGAGAGGGACTGGCTCCGAGGGCACTGTGGTGCAACATGACTCTGATTTGACCAGAATGTCTAATTTTTGACATTTTTTAGCTTCTTTTAGTCTTTGTAAGTTGGTGCCATTTGCAGGGTGATGAGAGAAAAGCAAAATTTGACCACAAGGCATAGCTTTGTCTTTTACATTCAGATTATTTGACGAGGGGTCTCCAGCTGATGAGATTATAGGACCACAGAGCCCAGCCAGCTACCCACAGAGGCCAAGCCTTTAAAACAGGTGAGCCAGGCTCACGGGCGCACATCCATAATCCCAGCACTCGGGAGACTGAGGCAGGGGGATCACCGCAAGTTCTAGACCAGCCTGGGCTACAAAGTGAGTTCAAGGCTAGCCCGACCTACACAGTGAAACCCTGTTCCAAAAAGACTCCCTCTCAAAAAAACAAAAAACACTGGGAGGAGTCCCTCAAACCCACCAGACCCAGGGCATGGACCCTAAATCAGTGGCAGTAGCCTGCACTGGGGTGGGGTGGGGTGTAGCAGCTGCAGCCTCTGTCCCTCCCCAGCTGCTGAAGCCCAAGGAACAGGGCATGTGGGAGATAGTCCAGGAGCCCCAACCCTTAGGCGCCCAGGTATCTCTGAAAACAGCCAGCAGCAGGGGAGGGGAGACATCACCTCCCCAAGCCGGGTAGGGTCTCTGGGCAGCGTTCTCAACCTCTTAACCCTGTCTGGGGCCTCCTGACCTCCCTTCCTTCGGCTTCTCCCCCATGGGGCTACTCAGGGCTGTGTCAAAGACTCAACTGGGGTCTCCTTGCTGAGTTTACAGGGGCCCCTACCCATATCGTTGACTAAAATTCCATTCCAGCAGAGCTCTACCATGATCTCTTTGGGATCTTGCTCAGCCTCCCTAGCCCGTTACTGGTTTCCAGCTGGCAGGAAACCCATCTTTGAGTGGACTCAAATCACCTGCAGAATAGCAAGATTGCTTTCAAGTTCTACATCTCCCTGGTCTCCAGGGAGAGGCTTTGGAGCCCACACTGTCTCGCTCTTTCCTGCTAGGGGCCGTCGTCCCACTGGCCCAGGAGCTTTGAAGGTCAGCGATTCTGGGCTCAGGAGGGGACCCTAGGCCCCAACCAGGTTCTAGAACTGCCCAGATGAGAATGTCCACCTTTGGCATGGGGCTGGCCACAGATCCAGCCACTGCAGGGGGGCAGCTTTGGCTCTCCTCTTCTTCCCCCTCCCACAGCTGATTCTTGCCTATAAGTAATCTGCCACACCAGTTTTTAGCTTTTGCTTTTAAAATTAAATAAACAACAGAAGCCCTTGTACATATTCACAGAAGAAACAGACCACCTCAAAATGCTGACAGGTCTCTTTAGCGGTTGTGTAGCTGGCCAGGCTCACTTTCCTCTTCCCTGTTTATCTGTCTTCTAAATTGCTGACAATGAATATGTATTTGAAACAAGCAAATAATACTGGAAGTTACTTTTAAAAAGATAATCTCAAAATTTGTGGTTAAATCTGGCCACCACCAACAGGCCCTGGGACCCAGGAGGCAGAGCTAGAGGGGCTAGGTGGGTGGATCATGGAGGGGCTGATTTTGGAGGCTCCACCACGCTGGAACTGACTCCCAGAACTGAGCGCCTCCCACCTTGTTCCCATGGAGCATCTGCTCTGTGCTCTGCTCTATCCCTGGTGTCTGTAACGGTGCACAGTGCCACGAGGGCTTCATAAATGCATTGTGACACACGTCGCCTCAGCACAGAGATGGGAAATGCTGACTTTCCACACATGGTACTGACTGTTACATCAAGACACTGGAGAAGATGTAGATGTTGGGTTCCAAGTACCACAAACAGGGCCTGTGGTTTCAGCCGGATTTCCACGCAGTTTCTAGAATACGAGGTGAAGGGGGAGCAGGCTCCCTTCCAGGAACCTGGCCTCTGAGCCCTCCTTAGGCATTCCCAGGAACTGCGAAAGGAAAGGCCTGCCCAGTGACTAACCTGAAGCTGTGGATTTCCTAGCCACCTTGGTCAGTGATCAGTGAAGCTGGTGTCGTCAGAAGTGACATGGACAAGGCCACCAACAAGGGTTCTGTAAGAAAGCTCTGGACAGGCTTGAATAAAAGCTTCTACGAATTTAATTAAAAACAACATACAAAACAGCTAGAACTAAACTGGATTTAAAAACTCTGCTTGAAACCAGGTTCCTCCACTGCAGACCAGCATGTGGTCCCCAGAGAAGGTGCAAACAAAGACAAGCACACGCCTCAGGCTGGCCCAGAGTTCAGTGCATTCTAGGGTTGTGCCCCTCCTGACTTCGCTCTGCATAGCTAGGCAGGGCCAGTACCTCATGCTGCACTTCCTTCCCCACTTCATAATCACCCACCCGTGTCAGCACCTCTGGGTCAGCGTGATGTTCTGAACTGTAGGAAGTCTCCTGATGAGAAGCCTTCTCCTGAGTATCAGTGCAGGTGACCCCTCCTCCAGTCCCAGCAAGTCCAACTCCCATCCCCAGGCTGCTCCACACTCTCTTCCACCTGAAGCTTCCCAGCCCCTGCCACCCGCTACCCTGGCTGCTGAGAAAGGACAATGGCTGGCCTTCCCCAGTCTCTGGTGTCCTGGGGTGGCCAGAGCAATGGTGGCTACCTTGGCCTCAGCTCTTAAATTCTAGGGCCTGGGGCTGAAGGGCTGAAAGCAGGACAGCTCCCCCGCAGGCCAAGACTTTCATGACAGCCAGGCTCTCTCCAGGCTCCCTGGGTAAACAGCTCACGAACTTGGGCGACCTGGGGTCCCAGCCTCAAGTGAGGGGCTATGGAGCAGAGGCTGAGTACCCCTCCCCTCCTTCCCTAGCACTCCAGGGAGAAATGGACAGGATTATGAAACCTTTCTTTTGTAGAACTGTGAATGCAGGGAACATCCGATAACTCAGCTGTGTTCTCTCCAGGATGCCCAACGGATACTGGAACAGGTATGGCAGCAGGGTTGGTTCGTAGAGCGTTGACCTCCACTCCTGGAAGCTGGGCTCCAGCAGCACTCTCCAGGACTGGCCTGGGCTCCTCAGGGCCTGAAGTGGAGCCATCTTCCGCATGAGGACAGTGTTGCCTTCATAGCCCACCACCAAGAAGATCTGTAGGCCCAGCAACCAGGCCTGAGCCTCCCGGGGCTCCACTGGTCCCATGGTGCCCAGCTGCAGCACCATGGGCTCCACTGGGGCCATAGTCGCACAGGGAGACACCTGCCGAGGAGAAGATGGGCGGGGCCAGTGGGTGCAGTGAAGAAGCCCTTGAATCTTCCAGGGAAGGGCCTGGGTCCAGTCTTCATTCTTGGGGCATAGGTCCAGGGATATCTGCTGAGTGGAGGCCATGGGGGGACCTGGCTGTGGCCCTGTGCCAGGCTCTGACTCTGAGGACCATTCTTCCTCAGACAGCTCCTCCTCCCCATCCAACTCCCCGTGTTCATCCTCCAAGTCCTCTGACTGTAGTATAGCTTTGAAATTCAGGAAGGCATCTTTGAAGCAGATGAAGCAGGTCAGCAGTTGGAGTCCATGCTGCAACTCATACAGCCAGGAAGTGTAGAGGTAGGACATGCCCTCTCTGTTTGGGTACACAACCACGGGGGGACACATGGCCACACTGATGCCTCTAGGGGTGAACAGCAGGGTGTGCTTTTTGGGGATCTTGGAGGCCAGGCTAGATGGAGGTTGGCAGAGGCAGATGCGCAAGAGCAGGAAGGTGTTTCTTGTTCAGGGAACTGGAGATGGAAGAAGTAGGTCTCAGCTGACTGGGAATCTGCCAAAGTTGGGAAGTCTGAGCTTCTGGAAACTTCTCCAGCTGGGCACTCCTTCAATCACTGGAGATCTGGAAAGGCAAAGAAGTAGAGTTAGGTACCCCCTGGTGGGCTGGCTGCTGGAGGCCCCAGGTGAAGGGGTGAGAGATTCAGACTAGTTTGTTGGACTCTACTCAGCTTGAGCCATATGTGTCAGAGGTCCCTTGGCTAACCCCCAAACTCATCCATCATCCTGACCCTCTCAGAGCCTGACACCTATCGACCCAGCCTGTGGAGCTCCGGACCTGAAAGAAGCCAGAACCCTCCCTACCCCATGTGGGCCAGAAGAACAGAGGGACAGATCCCCCTTGGATCCTAGACCAGAACCAGACCCCTGGGAACTTCCCAGAGCCTCTCACTTTCTGAACCTTAAGCCTCAGCTTGCAGAAGCCAGCAAAGGGACCAGCCCATATTGGCTTTTAAAGGGCTGCCACGGTGCCCTGGGAACATTTGCATATCTCCCATGAGCCCTGGCTCCAGGAAGAGAAAGTGCTGAGTCACCCTGGTCTGACCACCATCTGCAAAAGGAAAGGAGCTATGGTGCCCCCCAGAGGCTGGGCTGCCTCTATGTCTCCCTGAACTGCCTGCTGCTTCATGGGCTCCAGCTTGGGCAGTGGAGTGTCAGGACAGGAGCGACTGTACCTCACCGGACATAGTCCCTATTCTCATGGTCTTCCATATTTCCAAAGTACATTCTTTATTCTTGTCCCTCTAAGTAAAGTTCTTTATAAATTTTGCAAACTGATATCTTGTCAATTAAGTACACTTTAAACAGTTTGTCCTTTATAATTCCTCTCTTCATGCTTCGCTCTTTTAGTCATTGTCAAATGTATATGTCTCATCTTCGAAAACATTTTTTGGTCTTGCGAGTAACAAATTTAGTACCCCTGTGCAGCAGCTTCAATGTATTTTCTTCCTAGTTTTTCTCATTTTATTTCCTTTGCATGCTAATTCTTTATTTAAATGGCAGTTGCTTTTGTTAATAATACAGAAGTGTAGATAGAGAGGTTTGTAATGATTTGTCTTATTAACTGGGTATTCAACCTTTTTTTCTGAACTTCTGTCTAGTGCACCCAAATGCTTCTGGGCCATCTTTCTCAGCAAATCTGCATCCAGCCTGATAGTCAGTGGTTGGCTGAGCCTGAACTGTGACTGCAGGAGGCTCAGCTCGCCTCTGGGATTCCTAACAGCAGAGGTTCTTGGATTGCTGCTTTCCAGCTCTGTGCTGCACCTTAAATTCTTACTGGGAGCTTAAAAATTTGCAATGCCCTTGCCCCAGCCTATGGTAACTCCCAGCAAGTCACACCCTCCCTTTGGTTGGGGTGTATGCTGTGATTTGCTTCTAATAGGTGGAAGCAGCTGAGGTGATGGATGTCACTCTTGATTATGTGACTTTATGGACACATGCATTGCTGCATATACTATAGGACTTTATGTACCTTACATTTTACGAACACATGGGTCCTATAATATGTTTATTTTTATAGATCTTACAGACACTGTTATGCAGATGTGCATGCGTGCGTGCGTGTGCGCTTGCACACACACGCGGAGCTAAATGCCCCTCTCATTCTTGAAGCAGAGGACAGCCAGGCTGTGTGCTAGAGCTTGAGCAGGAGGAGCTGTGGAGGCTGAGATGAGCATGTGCCAGCAGAGACTGAGAAAAGCCAGTAGAGACAAAGGCCTGGGTCCCACTGCTACCAAGAGGAGCATTCTGCTCCCTGAGGGCACAGCCAGGCAGATGGCTGCTGGACCACATGAGACCTGAGCAGAGGACCCTGCCAGCCAGCCCCTCCTAGCCCCTCTATGGATTAGACCTAAAATGGTCTCTAAAGTCTCCTGTGTCTGGAAGGTGACTGGGTCATGGACACTCTTAGAAACGTAGCCAGATGAGCTATTAGGAAGTGGGGTACAGTGGGAAGAGGCAGGTGTGGGGGGAGACGTGAAGGGCCTATCTCCCTCTCTGGTTCCTCCCTTCATGCTCTGCTTCCTGGCCACCATGATGCGAGCAGCTCTCCTCTGCCACAGGCCCTGCCACCACGCAGCTTCTGTGTGGGGCCGACTGACTGGAACCGAAACCTCTAAAACTATGAACCCTAATAAACCTCTCTTCTTTTAAATTGTGGGTGTCAAGAATTCTGTCTCAGCTGCAAGAAACTGACACCCCCGAGACTGAGGTGATATGTGGCTGTGGTTTCAGGCCACCAAGTTTAGCAATTTGTTATGTAGTGATGAAGACTGACTAGTACCATTCCAGTCCTATTGAGGTAAGATAGAAGAAATAAAACAGACCAGGAAATTGAGAATTTAAAATGGTACTTTTAAAGAAAACCTGCAGCTTCAGAACACAAGCCCAGTGAATTTACTCCCAAAACAGCACACCTGGGCACGTCCCGTTCGGCCGTAGATGGGTCCGCCCATTCCCTCACCCAGAAATCACCTTTTCCTTCCGCGTCTTCCTGCCCTGAACACAGCTGCGGTGGAGACAGCCTGTCTTGTGCCAACGCCACTTCAAACCCATGTGGATGAAAATACACTCCCAGGACACCCTTATTGATAAGAGCCCTAAATTACCCCAACTCAATCGCGCCTCAATTCTCTAGGCAGCTGCACTCTGCTCTTGGGTCTTACATCTCTTCTAATAAATCTTTCTCCTGCCTCTTTTTACTGATGTGTCCTGAAAAGTCTTTTTCAGAGATGGGAGTCAGTGAACCTGCACACTTATTTTAAATGGGTGGGTTAAGTTCCTTATTTCAGCCTTGGGGACCCTCAGCCCAGGCCGTGATGATATATATCAGTCTCCAGGGAAGGCAGGCATCAGGGTTTGAACTATCTACAGGCTCCAGGGCTTGCAGCTGGGGGACAGTGCCCAACCCCTGAGTGAGGTCAGGATCCTGAAGACAGTGGCCCTGT
This sequence comes from Chinchilla lanigera, assembly GCF_000276665.1. NCBI lineage: Eukaryota > Metazoa > Chordata > Mammalia > Rodentia > Chinchillidae > Chinchilla > Chinchilla lanigera. The sequence continues at coordinate 799,218 of NW_004955506.1, read as the reverse complement.
AACCCCACCCCACCCCCATAGCCCACATCTGTGATGAATCAATGCCCCACCAGGGCCCCTCAAACACATACACCAAGCCCAGCCTCCCCATCACATCAGCTCCAGTCTCAGCCAGTTCTGCCATGACCAGCCACAGCTGGGAAAGTGTGCTTAGTGGGTGCACCTGGCCCCTGTTCCCAACCCACCTGAAAGAGAGGCGTGAGAAAGGAGGAAAGAAAGGAAGGAGGCAGGGAAGGAAGAAGGGAGGGAGGTAGGAAGAAAAAAGAGAAGGAGGAAGGGAAGGAAGGAAGAACGGGGGAGGAAAACAGTTTCTTAGAATACAGAAACTTGTGATGTTATTAGCCCCAGTTTCCAAAAAAACTATTTGTGGAGTTAGAAACCTGTCTGAAACCATTTGTAAATCCAAATATGACAAGCAAAGTGCTTCCCCCACTCTGCAACCCGCCAACCTTGACCCTGGATGTGTCTCTAGCACCAGAGTCCCTGTGCAGGGTCATAGGGCCACTCCCCATACTTCCCTTGTAGGGTCGAGGGTGGAGGGTGGAGGGTGGAGGGTGGAGGGCAGAGGTCTCCCTCTGTGCTGGTCTCAGCGCCCTCACCTGGCACAGGGCTGCCCCCTATGTGGGGTGGAGAATAAGGACAGTTCCCAGGTGCTCTGGGCTCCCATGACTGTGCCCAAATGGGGGGAAGGATGGTTCTCAGGAGCACATCTGTCTTGGCTTTGAATAGTGCCCAGTATTGCCACTTCAAGTTTCCCTTCCCTAGCTGGGTGTGAGCTGTATCTGTTCTTATTTCCATTGTGATGAGCATAGTGGTGCATGCCTGTGATCCCACAACTTGGGAGGCCGAAGCAGGAGGATTGCCAGGAGTTCAAGGCCAGCATGGACTACATAATGAGTTAAGGCCAGCCTAAACTACATAATGAGACCCTGTCTCAAACAAAACCAAAAAATAAAATAAAATATTTCCACTGTGTCTCCTATCCCAGTGCCCTCCCTCATGGGGCTGGTTTCTCATTTTGCTCTTTCCTCTCTGGCTGAGTTCTCTTTCCCCCCAGTAGTTCTTTATTGATACTGAGTTCCACACCTTTCTTCATAAACTATTTAAACATTTCCCTCCTGCCCTGACTTATCTTCCTCTTCTTTTTTTTTGTTAGCATAAATCTTTGTTTGCCAGAACAACTGAAACCATCTCTCCTTCTAACACCTTTTCTCATGTATTTTTAAAGAGAACCCTTCTTTTCCAAAGCCACGCCTCACCCCACCCAGGAGTCTGGGCCCTCTCTTCAAACTGCAAAATCACCCTCTAGTATTTTCCTCTCTTAAACTTTTTTGTTTCCTTGATTGCTCAACTTAATTTTTCAAAACTCGGTCTGGATTTGCTCTTGTGACCACTGTGTGAAAAGTCCATCTATATGTCCCTAGAGGCTGTGTCCAATCCCCCGGACACAGGCATATGATAAACCACTCAGACTCTGAGTGGCACCGACCTGAGCTCCTGGTCTCAGTGAGGGGCATGACAGGGAGAGGCAGGGCAGGATGTGAAGGTGCCTCTAGCATTAGACCCCAGGGGCTCCTTGTGGGGTCTGCCTTGGTTAAGACTTTGGACAGAGGTCCTTGGATGCTAGCTGCCCCACGTCCACCCATGGGCCCATTGGCCAATCCCTCCCTCTGGGAATCAAAGTGCCCCCCTCCCAATCCTAGTGTCGCTGGCATGACTAGCTAGCAACGTGGAAAGCTGCAGCCTGGGCTGCTGTCAGGATTTAAACCCAGAAAAGGTAGCCAGGAACCGATCAGCCAGAGACCGCCTTACAACAACAGAGGTGATAGATCAGATGGGGCAGCTTTCAAATTCAGAGCAAGCAGCATGAATAATTGTAAACCTCGTCCAAACCCATTTACATGTTAAATGTAATGCTGTCTGTCATGCGTTCTCGCTGGCTTCCACTCAGGCTCTCTGCTCAGCCTATGTGGGGTCTGTGCAGGCTGAGGGGCTTCAGCGGACTGCATCCTTGGAGGGCCTGAGGTTTGAGGGAGCCAGGCCAGCTTCCCAGAGGGACACTACAGGGCCTCTTAGGAGCCTGTCACCCTGGCTGTGGTGGGAGGCTGTGGCAGGCCCTTGTCCTGTGAGCTTTTTCCAGCCCTGGCCTGCGACTGCCCATGGTGGGGCCCAGGCAGCATGAGCTTCATGAGGCCGTGTTGCCTGGGGTGGCTGGGTGGTGCCATGTGCTGCACCTCGAGCTCTGCAGTGTTGGCTGTGTTCATGGGCAACATTTGTGCTTCCCTGTCACCTGCCAGCCTCAGAGAGTTCTTCGAGGGGGAACTTTCTTGTTTTCCCAGGATGTACCTCCCAGTGGGGCCTCATTTGAAAGGGGCTGCTGGTGAGATCATCGGTTAAGACGAGATCTCGCCTGGTGGGATTGGCTACTAAATTCACCATGACGGCGTTCTTATGGAAGGGTGAGATTTGAGCTGGGTGTGGTGGTGCAGGTCTGCAGTCCCAGCACTCTGGGAGGCTGAGGCAGGAGAAACACAAATTTAAGCCCAGCCTGTGCAGCTTATTGACTTAATAAGGCCCTGTCTCAAAATGAAATAAAATAAAAAGGGGCTTGGAGATGTAGCTCAGAGAAAAGGCTTTGGATTCCATCCCCAGTGCCACCGAGAGGTAGGGGGAGATTTGGACACAGTCACAGGAGAAGCTGTGGGAAGATGGAGGTAGAGATTGGGGGAGGTTCCACAAGCCATGGAGCCCTGAGGACCACAGAGATCTGGGAGAGCTGGACATGCTTTCCCTCCGAGCATCAAGGGGACCTGCCCTGCCCACACCTGGGTCCCAGGTTAGCATGAGACACCTGTGAGCTGTCAGGCTGGCACTGGCTCCACCACTGGGCCTTGGGGACACTGTGGGGGCTTTGGTAACAAAGGACGTCGGTGAGCAAGCAACCAGCACAGATGTTGGCCAGCAGGTGGGGAGGCCCTCAGGGTGCTGTGGCTTCAGTGCCTGTCCTCAGTCACCAAGAGGCCGAGCCTGAGTCCAAAAGGTGTGGATGTTGGGGTTGAGCACTGGCCAATACCACCTGGCCACCAGGCCCTGCCCTTCTGTGACCTGACTATAGATTGCCCTGAGCCCAGAACTAGTGGCCCAGCAAGGACTGTACTTGAGAGTGCTATCTCACCCCAACCTGGACAAGCAGTGTGTCCAGTGGGAGCCAAGGCAGTGCTCACTACCTGCCTGTGGGCAGTGAAAAGGAGGGTGGGGCACAGCATCTTAAACAGTCCTGCCACAGCACGGTTGCCTTTCTGGGACACAGTGGGTGGAGGCTTCAGGGAAGCCTGAGTCTCCAGGTAGAAGCCATGTGCTCTTCTCAGGATGTTCTAGAACCTTCTGTCCTCAGGCAGGGCACCCCCAGGGAGTGAGGCTTCTCTACCCTGCCCTCAGGGCCCTGTGGTTGCAGCCCTCACCAGGATGAGGTGATGATGCTGAGTCCTACATGGCCTGTCCCCACAGGAGCCCCACATTCTTGACGCAGGAGGCAAACTCTCTACAGTCTCAGCCTGGGGCCTCCTCCAGCCCCTCCAGCCCCATAAAAGCCACTGCAGCCAGGAATAGAGTCCAGGTAGCCAGGACCTGCAGTGTCCAGGGGAAAGATGGAAGCTACAACCTGCATGGGGCACCCCTGGGGGCCCCCCAGCTTGTGTCTCTCTTCTCTAGGCTGAGGCCTCATACCTGGCCTATCTTACCAAGGGGACCCCTGAGATTTTGAGGGGATAAAATGTCTCTGTGATTCAGTTCCATTTCTAATAGTGTTTAAGGTGTGACTGGTTGTGTGTGAAAACAGGTGTGGTAAACATGGGTGCTGGGGAGACTGTCCACCCTTGAGACAGGGGCCAAACGCTATGTGTATAGCACATGTGGCAAAATATTGTCACTTGTTTACCAGAAGCAGTGCCAGAGAGTGATTTGAAAACAAGGGCAATGCCATAGATGGTCACAGGGGCACAAGAGGTGACTATGGACACCTGCTCAGGCCTCCTACCCTTGTCCCAAACCTGACCCTAGGTGATTGCTGATGCCAGGGTCTCATGGCCTATGGCCTTGGTCCATCCCCACCCAACCTCACTTGGCCCAGATAATCAAGGCTGCTCAGAGCCCAGCACCTCCCCCAAAGGAGGTTTGGTTTGGGGGCACCTCTGGCCTCAGGAACAAGGCCCCCATCACAGAGACATATTCAGAAAATGCTCCTCAAGTTTATGTCTCTGTGGAGCCTCATTTGTACAGAATGTAGTGACACAGTTGGAGTGAGTTTCTACAGAACACATTATGGCTCCCCTACATAATAAAGCTCAATATGTGAGAAGCAAAGCTTTTAAAGTCACATTTAGTTGGGAATGTGAGTTTTCCTGATGATCAGCTCTCAAAGTGACTCACAGCAGAAGGGTCACTATGAGTTCAGGGCCAGTCTGAGCTATACAGACAGTTCAAGACTAGCCTGAACTACATAGTGAGACCATGTCTCAAACAAACAAACAAACAAACAGTGGCTCACAGTTAGCCAGACTTACTTTTGCACAGAGCATAGTGGGCTTTGAAGGGAGGGAACATGGCCAGAAGTATTCCTCAGTTTCCTCCTGTTGGTGGATACCAGGTCCTGTCTTGGCCAAGGTCACCTGTGTAGTAGAGGAGGCTTCCCAGGTGCCTCCCTTCCCAGAACCTTCAGACCTGAGTTCTTTCCCTCCCTGTCCCTCTTTACTGTCCCTTGCTCCCCTGCTGCCTATGCTTAAGATAGCTGCAGGATCAGTTCAGCATCCATGCTGAATGGCCATTGGTCCTTCCCTTGCAATGGACATGGAGAGCAGGGCATTGCCATGTAGCTTACAACTCCATAGGACATTATGACCCAGTGACAAGGTGTGACAGCCACCCCTAGAAAGGCAGGTAACTAACCAACTTCCTTTTGGTCCAAGTCTACCTCAGAATGCAAATGCATCAATTTATTTTGATATTTGACACATGAAACCAAAGAGAAAGTGGCCTTGTTATGGCTTAGATCTAGAATGTCCCCCAGAAGTCTCATGTGATCAGAGGTGGGCTTTTTGGAAGGTGATTGGATCAGGGGATGCTGTACTCATCAGTGGATTTATCCATTGATGAATTCATGGCTGTATGTACTATTAGGACCTGGTTGGAGGAGATGAATCACTCGGGGTATGACCTGGAAGGATCTGTTCTTTCCCTCAACTCTTCCCTTGTTGCTCTGCTTCCTGCTTGCCATGGATTGAGCAGCTTTCCCCCACCTCCTGTTTCTGCCTTGAAGCTAGCAGACCATGGACTGAACCCACTAGAAACTGTGAGCCAAATAAATCTCTCTTCCTTTAAATTCGGGTGTTGGATATATGTCCCATCAATGGGAAGGTAACTCATATAGGCATCCTCCACGGACTGTGAGCACTGGCTGTCAGGGTTAGGATTCTGAAGAGAACTAGTTGTAAAACAGGACACCAGGGGAGTCAGGCTTTGAGGCAGTCACTGCATCTTCCTTGCCCTCTCCTTTTTCATAGAACAATCTTGGGCAATGATAAATGTCTCCTTTCAACATCAGATGTTAAGACGGTGCTCCAGGTCAGAAGTTGTTGAAATTGTGTCCCTGCACAGTCCATTTGTGTTTCTACAGGGCATAACAGCCTTCAAGAAAAAGACAAATTACCCGAGTCACAGCTGGTTCTGCCAACAAGGCTCTGATCACACATTTGCTATGACAGGCAGCAGTCCAGGAAGAAGGAAAAAAGAAACCCTGCAGAGTCTGCCAGTTTGCTGATTCCACCCTTGGGATGTGGCAGCTCCTCATTCACTCCTGTAGCATTTCTCGGGTCTCCCTCCTCCCTCGTCCCACTCATGCCTTCCTCTTGGTTTGGACTGTGGCAGCCACCCACTTGGTTGTCCTTTGTGTCCCCAGCAGCACTTCCTGGAACTCCCACAGCCCAAGTTCCTACTACCTGACCTATTATTGTCACTTAACATGTCTGCTGTTATCATTCCGGTAGAGTCACAAGACTTTTGGCCTCAAATCTGACACAGGTAGGTAGACCCAGGATGGAGAGGCCAGGTGTTTTTCACTGCCTATATCAAAGTCCTTTTGTGAAGACAGCATTGCTGGATATGGAGCCCACTTGGACCACACCTACCAGCACTTACACACCCACCCCTATCCATTCATTTGTCCATTCATCCTCCCATTCACCCATCTATACACACATCCATCCACTTATCCATCCATCCATCCTCCTAACCCCTAACTCATCTATCATCTACCCAGTCACTCCTCAACCCACTAACCATGCATCCAATTAATCCAGGATGGCCTCAAACATGTGGTGATCCTCCTGTGTCATCATGCTGAGTGCTAGACTTATAGGAGTGCACCACCATGCCAGCTTCATCTGTTCATTTGACAAAGAATCTGCCGAGTGCCTGTGGAAGCTTCATTTCAGTGGGGAAAAACTAGCAATGATCTCGCTAGCAGGTCAATACCACAATTCTAAATGGCTGCAGGGCTAAGAAGAAACTCAAAGGGCAATGTTATAGAGAGTGTGGCTGTGTCTGCAGTGTACATAGAAGACGCTCCACTCCGTAACAAGGAAAAACTTTCCTCACTGTTGTTCCCCAGGAAGGCTCTGAAGCTTGTTGTACTCAGAACAGAAAGGACAAGGCCTCTTTAGGTGAAGGGTGTCTTTTGAGCTTAAATCTCCAAACTGTGGCTCCTGTAGGGAAGGATGAGTAGACCCTGAGTGGAGAAGAGCTAGGGAGCTGGATGTGAGGTTGGCTGGAGGTCAGTCCAGCCCATCAGAACAGAAGGGAAATCAAGGCAATCAGGACTGTATGGTTCTGCAAATTTCAAATGCTAAGTACAAACCAAACCAAGTGAAGACAATTCTATACACTGTAGGCACACAGCAAGAGATTGGATTTCCATGCACTTGCTGTTACTTCAGCTCTGCTGTGGCATACATACCTAACGTCCCTAGACAAGTATGTGCTTCTATAGGAAACTGAGACGTGGTCCTGGGCCCCACTCCTGTGTGACCTCGGTTGTGCCCAGGTGGGTGGGTAAGCAGCAGCCATGGCCCTGTACATTATTTCACAATAAACTTATGAACCTTTTTTATTTTTATGGCTTTTTGGAGTCTTATTAGCATCAGCTGGTCAGAGAATTATTGTGAGTCCTTGTCTTCCTGGATTTTTATTTCTTCTGGAAGCATAACTCTAATTTTATAAGGCAAGTCAGTAAAAAAAGTAGAATCCATCACACAGAAAGTCAAGGAATAGGCAACTTTTCAGACCACATCTGTTCTCCACATCCATGGGTGTGCCACAGCTCTTGGCCACCATCTCATAGTCTTTCTCCATGGAAGCTGAGGTCTTTGGCACCAACAGACAATGTCTCTGAAGAAGTTTCTGCAGAAAGAGCTTTATGCAAGAAAGACTTGAAAATGTTTTTCTCCTTCACTGCGTGAGAAAAAACCGATAAAATACAATTTCTTCTGCTACTGAAATGCTTTGCTTTGCACCATTATTGAGGCTGGCATTGAGGGCTGAACTTTGTTTTGTAATAAATGTGAGAGCAATAATACAAATATTTATAGAATTCTAGTTAGAATATTCAGTCATCCCCTCCTGGCCTTGGTTATTACAATAGTTTTCAAAAAGTTCTATTGGGTGAGTCACCTCTTTGGTGATTCACCTGATTATCTAAACACACTTTTCTTTTTTATTAGGATTTGATTGCAGCTGGGTCGCCGGCCAACAGAACCAGCCTGTGTGGGTCTTGAAGGCTTTATGGATTGGGCACTTTCTCTGGGCACAGCCCACACTTAGGTCAGATTCCCGGATGAGGTGGGAAAGGTCCCAGCCCAGGGAGGCTCTGCGCCCGGTCCAGAAGAGGCACTGTGGGCCACCCCAAGGGTATGGGTCAGGAAGGAGAAGAAATGTGTCTTCTTAAGCACCCCCTCCTCAGGCATCCCTGGAACTGTGAGCAAGACAATGGCCAGCGCTCCAAGGGTATGACACGGAACTACCTTGCTCCTTTTTTCTTGAGGTCCAGCCAGTGTTTGTGCCCATACTCCAGGTAGCTGGGGGCTTCTGGGGGCTGGGACCACCATCTTGGTCTCCTTCTGTCTTGTCTTGTGCCTTTGGCTTCTCCCCTCTGTCCTCTCATGTGAGTCCTCGTGTGACTACACATGGCAAGGAGGGGGCTTTGGATTGTTGGCAGGGCTGGGGGCTGGGCTCTGGGTGCCACAGACTCCAAGTCATGATCTTGACCCTACAGGGCCTTTGCAGTGGGGGAAATGCCTGGTCCTTCTCTTGGAAATAAAGAGACCTTGGATTCCCTGACAATGGCTGTGTCCTACCCCCTTGTTGCTGCCCAGCAACAGCAAACAGAAACACCAAAATGACACTCAGGATTTGGAGGCAGACTTATTTACATTGACAGGCACTGACTGGGATCATTCCCAGAATATCAGGCCTCAATCTCTGGTAGTCTAGGACTTTTATGTGATGCACAAGCACGAGGTACAAAGGCAAGACACAACCACATGGCAGTTCTTCTGATTAGTTAGCAGGCTGAAAATTCATCAGTTACAAGGGTAGATTAATGATCATCAGTTTATAAAGCTTGGTACAATGGTACAATCAGGCATTTTGTATGTTTGGTTATGCTCTCATGGTTACAGCGGTCAAGAAAGTAATTACAAAGCCATGAAACAGTTACAGCACTAGGCAGTTTCAAAACAACAAAGTTTTAAAAGAACAATTTCTCTTGTACAGTTTTTTCCTTTCATTTCCCCCTCTTGTTACTCAGAAAAATCTTTTTCAATGCTGGGGCTGTTCTTTTTATCTAAAGCTACATAAAAAGGGGCAGTCCTTAACTTATGTAGTCCAATTAATCAGGCAGGGCCCTATCAGGATAACATAAGAGCTGGCAGGAGTCCCAAAAGTGGTTTCAGCTATGGTCTCAAGTCAGAGAGACCTTGGAATCATCTCTGTTTCTGGTTTCGTTTTTGAGCCTGGTTATTTAACCTCTCTTGTAATTGTTGCAGAACTTCTCGGACTATTCCAGACTTATTAGCACAGAAACAGCAGTTTTCTCCTAGGATATTACAAACTCCTCCTTGTTATAGAAAGAATAAATCTAAGCCTCTCCTGTTTTGGAGGACAATTTCAGCAAGAAAGTCCTTTGGTTCTGTAACAATAACAAGGTTTGTATCATGCAATCCTTGGAGTTCCTGGTCAGTGGCCTCAGCTAATTGATTTAGTCCCACTTTCCCAGTGACTAGGGCAGTTGTTCCCAGCCAGACCAAATCAGCGAGGCGCATCCCAACCAGGATTCATATTACCTGGATGGCCCTCCTAAACCTGTGGGAGACCATCAGGGCCAGGGCACTTACTCCTTTGTCTCCCTTCTAGGCTTGGTCTTGTGGTAAATAATAACAAGGGCACAGGAGCCTTTTTGGGTACTGTCCAGGCATGTTTTTACCCCACCAGGACAGGAGAAATGGGTATTGTTAGGGGTGGTCAGGTTCCTGCCAGGGTGATGGACAGCCAGGGTGATGGATGGCCCGAAGGCATGGAGGGGTGGGGGCAGTGCCTGGTGGGAGGACACAAGTTACATTTCCATAAACAGGTAGAGAAGCCAAAACAGCAGCTGAGGTTTTACATTTGTGTGAGCTTCTTTGAGGAAGCACATATGTGGGAGCTAATAGTGAAAGGGAGGTACAGACCTAAGATAAAGCCAACAATTAGAAGCAACATCTAGGGAGCTAATGTTCAGGACATTATGAGCAGACTGTAGCATATGTTCCATGTCTAAGGGAATCAGGACTGCCTCTTTTATTTCATTTTCATCTTGTTCAGCTATTGATGGGTGACTTTTTCAGCAGATCTAAGGCTGAATTTCAGAAACTTGTAGAGGTAGTTGATACGCACCTGGGTTATATGTGTGTGCAGGAATGTCTACAGATATAGCTGGTCTTTTAACTGGTTACAAGCTTTATGTAGTTTTATGTTTTATTTATGTGTAATCTACCTATATATCTTTAAGTGGGGAGAGTCCACTAATAATGCATGAGATCAGGGTCGGTGACACAGATGCTGAAGCCTGAGCTGGCTCCAAGGGTATGGGTGTCAGTGCTGTGGTTTGCAGAACATGTTGTGGGGGCTGGTCTGGTTCTGCATCATTGGTAGCAGGCTTCCAAACTGCATCACGGAGCAATAGCAGGAGAGCTTTGGCCAAAATAACTTTGTCCAAGGTGACCATAGCATACCGAGCCTGTCCTAACAGAGCTACTTCCATCCATAAATAGGGTATACTCAGCATCTGTTGGGGGAGTATTTTTTAAAAATCTGATTGACTTAAGAACAGTTTATCAGACAGTACCAGGCAGTCATGGTCTGTGGGGCCCAGCTCTGTGAGCAGCTACGCGGCAAGATTAAGTGGCTTTATCAGCACGAGCATCAGGAGGAGATTTTTGCATAAGAGTCTTTGGTATTGCATAAGGTCCAGCACAGCATGCGGCACCTGGACAGTTAGGTCTTGGCCTAAGGTGAGCTTGTCAACTTTTCTGACCAGAAGGATAGTGGCCAAGTATTTGCACAGGTAGGCCAGAGGGTGTTCCCAGGGGCTGGTGGTCTGAGTAAGCATCATTGTTTTTGTGAACTCAAGGATCTAGATTCTATAGAAGCCAGCAGCTTCAAGAAATTTTTGAAGTTTTTTTTGTAACCAGTTTCTGCCAGATATTGTAGCAGAGCTTTTGTGCCTTTCCAACAAGCAGTTTGGGTGTTATTCTGGGAAACTGGTGAAGTCAGCTGTGCAGGTTTCTCCAAAGAGGGTAAACAAGTTTTGAACGACTGGGAGGTTGAGTTCAAGTCAGTTTCACTTGATCTTAGCCAAAAGGCTGAGAAGTGAGAAGCAGCGATGAGTCCAGGTCAGTTTCAAAAAGGGGGCTGGCTGACAGGAGCCAATCAAATGCAGAAGAGGGCATTCCTAGGTCCAGGCAGGTGTACTGGCAGGCTGTGGGTGGCAGAAGACTGAGGCGATGTATACTGAGGGCAATTGTGGTGGCATTGGCAGCTTGGAGATCTTAAATTGGCTTTACAGGCAGGAGAGGTGTACTATTTGATGCAGGTGGGGGTCATCTTGGGACAGAGCTTGATCAACAAAGGGCCACGATTGATAACAAAGCCCAGGGTGAGTCCTTTGTCCATACTTCTGGAAACAAGTCTCAAAATTTCAGAGTTATGATTAGCAGGCATTTCAGGCTGATGTAGGCACTATTCTTCCTCCTGGGGTACAGTTGGAGTGGTCACACCCCAGGAGAGGTATAGGGCACTCAAGCACATACAGGAATTCCTGTTTGATAAAGTGTCCATCAGTCTCACAAGATCTGCTTTGGCAGAATTTATTTTCAGTGGGGGCTCCAGTGGGTAACTTCAGTAACTGTAGACATATTTATTGGCTTCTTGCCTCCTTTCTTGAAGTCTGCCAGGAGAGCAGTGCAGCACTGATCTAAGCATTCATGGTCCTCTGTCACATTACCATCCCAGTTTTGGACATGCTAGGGGGAGGACTGTGTTCACCCAAGTGTCAGGATCAACCACAGTGGTGGGGACTTTTGACTTTAACCAGGCTTGGGCCCCATCTAAAATATGGCAGTGTTTTTCAGTTTTTTGTTTTTTGTTTTTTTTTTGGTACCAGGAATTGAACTCAGGACTTCCCACTTGCCAGGCAGGCACTGTGCCACTGAGCTATATCCCCAGCCCCATTATTCAGTATTAAACAGAGTCAGAAGGAGTTGCTGACAGTAGAGCAGGAGGCTGTGGTGCAGGAGACAGAACTGGTGGTGGTGGTGACTGAGCAGTTGTGGCTGACTGAGCAGTTTGGGGTTGATGAATGTAAGGAGGCAGGTCAGAATCAGGGTGCTTGGGCAGAAGAGGATAAAGCTTTTCTGGCTTGGGCTGCTTCCCAGGGTGGCCCGGGAATCTTCTGAAGAAGGGAGCCTGGTCTAGCCTAGTCTGCCTTTCAGACCAGGGCATTTCAGGAAAGTTTTTCTGGCATGGGCTGAATCTGAGAGCCTCTCAGATGGCCTTGTGGGTTTGTTTTGATGACTAGGATGCAGGGCATGTGTGCGGAGCCAAGGTGGGAGGATTTTTAAACCCCTTATGGCAATTGAGTCCAAGTGAGCTGGCCCTTTATCTAAGGATTTTCCCAGTTGAAGGGGCTTATGGGAGCAACTCGCAAGCAGAAGGCATCTTTTCTACATTGTTGACAGCATGGAGATCTTGTCTAAGGTTATTAGCAGTCTATCAGGCTGATGTGTGGCTGGATGCCTGTTTGTGCTTTCCATGACATCTAATAGTAACAGAGGTTGAGTGAGGCAGCATGGCTGATGTCCAGACCCAGAAGTGAGTCTTTGGTCTATACCTCTGGGAGGAGAGTTTTCAGAACTTTAGGATTGCAGTTATCTCTCTCAGGCTGATGCAGGCATCATTTTCCTCTTGGGGAACAGTCAAAGTTGAATGTGCAGGGTTAAACAAAAGCAAGGCTCACTGGCTTGGTGCAAACGAGATGTCCCTCCAGGCTATAAGTTAGTGCCTGGCAGACGGGGCAAGAGGCAAGAATCCCAGTTGTCCCTGTATGGTAACTATTTTTTTTTATGGTAACTTTTGGACAGAGGGAACTTTTGAAGGCAGAGAATTTTGTTCCATTGTCTACTGGGAAAGTCACAGGTTTGCCCCCAACTTTTGCAATGACTGCAGGCTCTCAGGTGCCCAATTTGATAGGGCTTGGTCTGTCCTATCTATTCAGGCCCAACAGGGCACAACTCATGTGTCAGAGCTGACTACAATTTTTCCTCAGTCAAAATGTGGGACTCAGAAGGATGACTTGCTGACAGTCATCTCAGGTGGGCATTAGATGATGCCATCTGACCAGGATAGACAAATAAGCAGAAGACTCTGGATGGAGGGCCTTTGCGGCTGAATACAGGCAATGGCTAGCTGGAACCTGTTCATTTGGCTGAAAGTAGATGAATCAGGAATAGGGAGTGAAGCTATAGGTGTTGGCAGTGACTGTGGCAGCTGAGGAGGGTGCCAAGGTGGAATTCGCAGGAAGAATGGGCCTCTTTTTCCTTTTTTTCTTTGGGGTGCAGAGAGCAGTTTGGTTTCATTTTTAACTTCATAAAAGCCCTTTTTCCTTCATTCAGGGACTGTGGGTTTTAGTTAGTTTCTATTCTATCTCCCTATGGTGTATGTTGTGTACCCTTGCACAATGAAGCAACAGACAAAGGGTGGGTGCCCCTCAGAGAGAAACCATTCAGATGCCCACCTGGTCATGCCCCTCGCAGGGACTTAAGGCATGACTTAGCTAAGGAGGGTGCAATATGTTGATTGCTACAGAACCACAGGCGAGGGCCCAATCCATCACCATGACCAGTGCTTCCCTGTCTTGGTGCACAGATGGAGCAACCTATTACTTGTTCTGTCCATGCGACTCACTCACACATTCATTCAGCAGGCACTCAGTGGTTAAACATTCCAACCCACTTCCCTTGAGGGTGGCCTGAACTACCAAGAGTTGATCAAGCTCTTCTTCTACTTGAACTGAGTAGGAGTGACAGACTGACTACCTGGGGTGCCCCTTACCAGAATCAGGAAGGCAGGCAGGCAAGCAGACAGACAGATAGATTGCATCCTCCTCCCTTTGAAGTCTGATGTGAGCCACTTGAGCAGGAAACCAGGAATCCTCCTCCAGATCTCCAAGACGACTCAAGAAATCTCAAGGATACACCTTCCTGTCAGGACCTGGAGAGGTCCTTGCTCCATCCTTGAGGGCCACAACCAGTGACCAAAAAGGTCAGCATGGTTGGTCTTCCTGGCGGATGCACCAGATGCAATGAAAAGCAGAAACACCAAAAAGACACCCAGAATTTGGAGGCAGATTTATTTACATTGATGGGCACTGATTGGGATCAGTCCCAGAATATCAGGCCCCGATCTCCGGTGGTCTAGGGATTTTATATGATGCACAAGCAGGAGGTACAAAGGAGGCACAAAGGTGAGACAGAACCACCTGGCAGTTCTTCTGATTAGCTAGCAAGGTGAGATCATCAGTTACAAGGGTAGATTAATGATCTTCAGTTCACGAAGCTTGGTACAATGGTACAATCAGGCATCCTGAATGTTGGGTTATACTCTCATGGTTACAGGGGTCAAGAAAGCAATTACAAGGCCATGAAAAGTTACACAGCTAGGCAGTTTCAAAGGAACAGATTCCTCTTGTGGAGTTTTCCCCTTTCAGCCCCACCTATTGAATCTTCCTAGGGTCTCCACTAAGCCCTTTGGGACAAGCTGCCTACCCACACCCTCCCCCAAGGACACATGCACAGCCTTCACAGCAGACAGCAAGAGGGGGCTACCTTGGTCCCTCCTGAAGGGTGAGGGGCCATGATTGCGGCAAGCAAAGGACAAGAGCCTTCGCTGTTATCCTTCAGCAATTCCTGCCCTCAGCCTCCCTTCCCTACCTTCTTCCTCTCAGGCCACAGCCACATCTCCTCTTAGCTGTCCCTGAAGAGTCTGACTCTCAGCCATAGAGGGAGGGATTTCTGTCAGTCCGCCCTAGGCCCTCCCTTCAGATGCTGATATAAAAGTGGAGCAGATAGTTTGCTGTTTATTTGTTTTGTTTTGTTTTGAGACAGGGTCTCACTATGGAGCTCAGACTGGCCTTGAACTTGGGATCCTCCTTCCTTGGGCTCCCAAATGCTGGAATTACAGCTGTGCACCACCACTCCCTGGCAATGCATTTTGTTCGTACACATAAAGTCAGATATTTGATTTTAGAAATTCCACATCAGTTTTCATCACTTTAAGTCAAGGGCAACAACATGGAGTGAAATGTGCAAATGTTCAAACCATCCCCAGGGCCCAGCCAGCCTACCTGTGGGTCATCATCCTTCCTGCTGCCAACCTTTCTGCTTGTGGCAGCTTCAGGAGTGTGTCATGACCAGCTTATAACCCTTCTCAAAATCTCCTGGGACTTTGAGACAAGCTCTAGGGAACTCATAGTCAGCTAGGGATGACCAACATCTTTCCAGTATTGAGCAGAGGGGCTCTGTATGCCTTGCCATAGATGTAGGAATCTTTGGTGTCTTTTTTTTTTTTTTTTTTTTCATTTTTTGAGACAGAGTCTCACTATGTATTTTAGGCTGGACTTCAACTCACAGGGATCCTCCTGCCTCAGCCTCCCAAGTGCTAAGATTACAGGTATGCCACCACACCCAGCCATCTTTGCTGTCTTTTAACGAAGTTCTTTTTTTTTTTTTTTTTTTGTTTTCTCCGGTACTGGGAACCGAACTCACGACCTTGCGCTTGCCAGGCAGGCGCTTTGCCACTGAGCTAAATCCCCAGCCCCCGAAGTTCTTTTATAAGTTCTTATGGTCTTGTACAGTTTTTGTTCTATTTATTACTCAGAACTTGATATATTTGTTCCGTTTTTTCTTTTTTTGAGGTGCTGAGCCTCATACATACCAGGCAAGTACTGTACTCTACTGTTGAGCTACGCCCTCAGCCCAGAACTTGATGTTTGTTTGTTTGTTTGAGACAGAGTCTTGCTATGTACTTCAGGCTGGTCTTGAACTCATGATGATCTTCCTGCCTCAATCTCCCAAGTGCCAGGATTACAGGCATGCATTATCATGCTTGGCTTCAGATCTTGATATCTTCAAATGTAAGTTGTCAGTGGCATCTTTTACAACAGAACTTCTCTTCTTTTTGTTGCAGGTATTTAGAAATATAGCTAGTCACTGCATAGCACGTTGATCAATACCTATCACTTCACATTCTTCTGAGTTTTCCATGTGCAAATCACTCCTATGAGGACGACTTGTTTCCTGACCACTCTCATATTTTGTGTCTTCTCTGGCCATGTAAGCCAGGGCTTCCAGTCCAGTGGCAGCCAGAATGGGGAGCTCATCTCTTCCGCTCCCCACCCCGACCTATTGGAGGCAGCATGCTCTGCTCTATAGGATACTTCTTCAGGTTTGCTGTGTCCCTCCCATTCCTGCTTTGGTGTGAGCATGATGGCCCCAGGCAGTGAGAAAGACCCTTACCCACCCTCACATCCCACAGCAATGAATAACTTTAACCTTTATTTTTAGGTTCCCACACAAAATGTACTGGCTGCCCCCGAGCAACAAAAGGGCTAAAACATTTGCCAGCTGGACTTCTGATTAGAGGATGCAAAGCCTGTTCATTGCTTTCCGAGTCCAGACCCATCTTCTCTGAATGTACAGACCTCTGCTTCACCTTCTTATCTAAAGCTAAAGGTTCTCTGTGAGCCAGGGAAAATGGTCCTGCCAAAGCTGGAACAGTAAACATGTAATTTTAAACACAACACAGATGCTCCCTGGAAGATCTACAAGGTGCTAACTGACCCGGGGAAAGACATTCTTCAGATAATCACATTTGCATCTGAAGCTTTTTTCTTATCCTCCAGCCCTTTTAAGAACCCTGATCTCTTGCCCCAACTGCAGTTCTTCTGCTCTCCCTCTTGGCAGCATGCGCTACTCTAATAAACTCTTTTCATCTTTCCTATGCTCCTTCAGCCCTCTGCACGCCACCTGGCACAAAAGATCGAAACCTCCCCAGGTGCCTGACTCTCCAGATGGATGCTCACGGGATGAGCAATGGTCCCTGTTGTTGGAGTGGTGGTGGGAGGGTGGTGGGAGCCACCACAGGCTTGGAGAGGATGCGCTATGGTAACGCTTCCTCAGAGCAGGAGGACCAGGCCTCTTGTGCCCTTCAGCCTTGTGAAAAGAGGCTGGGCACAGACCCAGGTCAGCGGGCTGGGGCAAAGCTGGACACAGGCTGAGTGGGCGAAGGGCTCATGATTCCCAGGGGCCTCTCTCCCCTCCCTGGGTTTTCTCCCATGGGTGCCACTCACCAGGCTGATGCCAGTGCCCCTAAGCTCCACAGAAGACTAAAAGGTCCCCTGGTTCTGGATCACTGGGCCTCAGTGGCAGTGACACCCTGCCTCCCTGGCCACAGAGGGACCAGGCACCAGAAGATCTTTGGTCACAGCAGTGTCAGCTTCTGGGCCCCAGGAATGTCCCCGGCCTGGGTCAGTCTGTAGGCTAGGCCTAGTGAGCCTTGGGGCCAAGATCCTGGGATCTCCCACTGCTTCTCCATCAGCCTGGGCAAGGAGAGACGCCACCCAGGTATTGGGTGGCCTGTCCCAGCTGGGTGGCAAGTGAGGCTCTCAGTCCTCCCGGGATAGGGCGGCCACCTCAGCTGTGTCCATCTCCTCACAGCCCCCATCTGGTAATCGCTGAGCTGCTACATGGATCTGTCACCCTCATCTGAGTTCAGTGTTGTTTTAATAACTGTCACCTCGGAGCACACTTTAATATCGGGTAATGAAAATTATTTCTAAATTCTGATTCTCTTTTATTTGAAAAATAGAGTTCTAATTAAACTTCCCCTTTTTATTTCTTTGGGAAATGGCATTTTGCTAAAATTTCTCTTTCAAGCAAAAAAATAAAAAGAAACTTTCATGACAGTTCTCAGCCTAAAGGACTCTGTGAAAACACCTAAGTGCTTAATGTGGAAAAAAGAAACACATGGAGCCCAGAGGAGGGCACCGGGAACACTTCTGCATAAAACATCCCAGCCAACTAAGAGACTGTGAAATGTGAGACCAGGCACCCGAACACAACAGAAGAAAACACCATTGTGACTGACAGCAGCCTGACCAAGCCTCCTGTGTGGGGACCAGACATGAGCGTGGGCTCCTGCACTTGGCCCAGTTTGCAAACTCCAGTGAACACTGGTATGTGGCTCTGTACCTGGGACTGAGGTCAGGAGTGTGGACTTAGAGCACGGGCCCTGTAGCGAGGGTAGGTGGGTAGCGGAGGTGAGGGAGCTGCAGCTGGAACCTGTGCTCAGGAGGCTCAGGCAGGTGAATCCATTGAGCTTAGAAAGCGTGGGTACCTGGTGTGCGTCCTCCAGGGCCAGCCTGGCCCTGTGGCCATGGCTGCAATGTTACTGGGTTTCGCTCAGGGTAGCACCGGAAGCCCAGGATGTGACGGAGGAAACTGCCCCACATCCCCAGGTCAGGACCAGTGGTCGCAGCCTCCTGGGCAGATGCCGTGCACACCACCATTTTTCTGTAGGCTTCCTAGGCCCAGCGCCGACCTCACTGGGCACTGTATTAAATTCCCAACAACTGCAGCCCTGAGGAGTGACGAAGGCCAGCGAAGATACCTACTTGATTACAGACACGGACAGGAGCTTTCCTGCTTTTCCCTCAGAGCCTATTTTAGAATGTGACTCTACCCAGAGCCAGCTGCAGTGTCCTGTGGGCTGGGGGTAGCTGGGGCCCAGTGGCACACAAGGACTGCCCTGCCACACTCCCCATCCTCCTGGGTGCAGGGGCTTTCACCTTCCATACTCCTGGCTAGAGCAGCAAGCTCAGCTGAGGCATAACCAGACTTTTCAGACAGAACTGGACCCCAGGACTCCAGGGATGCCGCTGCCCCCGGACCCCCAAGCCAGCTCTGGCCAGCAGGGACCATCCACACCAGCTCAGGGTCCAGGGTGCTGCTCTTCAATGCCTTTAGGGAATGAGACTACTCTTCTCTTCCTCTCAGAGCCTCAGCATCATCTTGGCCTCAAAGTCATCTGCTCCCTCCAGCACTCCAGCACTGACCAGAAACTGCCTCCAGCACGAGCAACAAGCCTGAGGCTGGCAGGGCAGCTCCCTGACACCCCACTGGGCCATGTCTCTGCCCAACCTGGCCCTGAAGGAGCTGTAAACGCTCTGAGTTCTGCTTCCACCCTGCCCTGCCCCCGCCCCCAGTGTAGGACACCTGCCACCCCACACTGTGGAGTCTACCTGTTGCTGCCCTTGCTTTCTCCTGGTGAAAGTCAGTTGGGGGGACCCTGACCCCTGGGTACACCTGTTATGGAAACCCAGCCCAAATCCTCCAGTGGCCACTGGTTTGCACAAGTTTGCCAATCTCTCAAACTCTGGAGGCCGTAATGCTACACCCTGTTCCTATGAGCTGGGCAAGGGTCCGTAAATGTAGGGTGGCCCTGACCCAGACTGGCCAGGTAAGTACACAGATGACCCCAAGTCTGCACAGATGGCCCTGCCAAGATAAAGGTGGCATGTGGAAAGGCTGGGGCCCCACTGGGCCCGTTCTTCCAGCCACATCTTAGTGGACAGCTGAGACCCTTTGTGTCCTTTCCTGGAGTTGCTCTGGAAGGGCCAAGGGGACAGTGCCCCACCTTGGGAATGCAGTTCGCTGTGTGGGTGCCCATTCTCTTGGAGTATCCCCACTTTGATCGGTTCACAGGGTCAGGGAGCATTGGCCCTGCAGGGCCTCTGGGACTGAGAATGCTAGGGTGCACCACGGGGCCCCTGTCCTCTCCTAACAGGTGCCGACCCACCATAGAGAGCTAGGTGACCCACAGGAGGACTGCAGGGAGCAGGTGTTGCTGCCACAGTTCCTCAGGCCGCCATCCACACTGCCATCTGTCCTCTCTCCAGTCAATAACCCAGGGCCCCTACTGCCCTTCACCCAGGACCCCAGGAGCCCTGCAGGAACTGTCTGTGGCTACACCTGCAGTGGCAGCATGCTCCTCCTTTGGGCAGTGGGCCACAGGCCGCAGCCTCTGCTGGCTGTCGGTGGATATACATCCACATCTCAGCTGCAGCATCTCCAGCCCAGGGCTGTGTCTGTCCAGCTCAGAGCTGGGTGGCTTCTGCGGAGACAGCAGGACGGGGAGGGGCAGGAGGGGGAGGTGCATGCATAAGGAAAGATGCATAGATCTATAAAAGTGCACATGAGTGCACCTCAGTTCTCTGTGCACCTGTACTCTTGAGTGGGTCCTACATCTTGCTCTAATAAATCTTTCTCCTGCCTCTTTTTACTGACTCTTCCTGAAAATTCTTTTTTCTTGACAGCAGTCAGTGAACCTGCATACTTATTTTATTTTGTTTGGTTGGGGTTTTTGAGACAGAGTCTTGCTATGTAGTTCAGGCTGGCCTTTAACTCATGGCAATCCTTCTGCCTCAGCCTCCCAAGTGCTGGATTACACGTGTGAACCACCACACCCAGTTGCATACTTATTTTAAAGGAGTGAGTTAAATTCCTTATTTCAGCCTCAGAGATGCTCAGACCCAGCTGTGACAGGGCTTTTGACCTATGATGGTGTCAAAGCAATACCCATAGAGTGGAAATCAAACTTTGAATTCTGAATTTTGATCTTTTCCCAGGGTAGCAACATGCAGCATAATGATAATACTCTCTTTTGATGCTAGGCATTGGTGGCAAGCTGCCATTGCCAATCAGCCACATGATCATAAGGGGAAACAGCCCAGTCTGGAGATGGGCTGGTTAGGAGGCCAAGACTCTAGCCCAGTCCCCACTCTGTTCTTAGGGCAGCGCTCAGCAATGTGGGCTCTGGTAGACCAGGGGCAGCATGGCAGCAGGGAGGCCATGCCAGAGAACCTGCCCCTGCGGCACCCTGGTCCTGAACTTTGCCTCCAGACAACAAGAAAATGGTTTAAGCCACCCAATTATGGTGTTTTGTTTTGGCAGCCAACTATATTAAGAAATGAAAATATTTAGAAACAGTAGAATATATAGGAAACTAATATTGTGGCCTTTGGGTACTAGGAATCTTTTTTTAAAAATTTTTTTCCTAAGACAGGGTCTTGCTATGCAGTTCAGGCTGGCCTTGATCTCACTTTGTAGCCCAGGTTGGCCTTGAACTCAGGTGATCCTCCGGTCTCAGCCTCCCAAGTGCTGAAATTACAGGTATGCACCAC
>NW_004955506.1:721725-777341 GCF_000276665.1 Chinchilla lanigera | reverse complement strand
CGTGAGTTCGGTTCCCGGTACCAGAGAAAAAGCCAAAAAAAAAAAAAAAAAAGAAAACAATCCAATTTAAAAATGAGCAGGAGACCTGATCAAACACTTCACCAAAGAAGATGCACCAGAGTAAACACACAAACAAGCACACAAAAGATGCTAACTTCTGTAGTTGGAACATCTCTGTATGCCACCTCTGGGTCCTGATGTTGAAATCCCAACCCCTGAATTGTTAGTGTTATGAGGTGGGGCCTTTGGTAGGTGATTAAATCATGAGGATTATGCCATCATAAATGGGATTAGTGCCCTTCTAGTTCTTTCTTTTCTGAAGTACAGGGAACAGGGTATACTCCCAACCCAAGAGCCTTTGTAAAAGACACCCATAGCAATCTCTTGCCTTTCAGCCACAAGAGGTAGTGGTGAAAGACAGCTAAGAAGCAGCTCTGACCAGAAGCTGACTCAGCCCAAGCCTTGACCTGGGATTTTCCCGACCCTAGAACTGTGACAAATAGATTTTCCTTTATGCCATTTCTGCTATAGCTGCCCTAATGGACTAAAGCAGCATTATGTGTCATTAAGGGACTGCAAATTAAAACTAGATACCACCATAACTCCTACAATGAGCAAATCCAAAATGCCGGCAACACTGAATGTCAGCAAAGATGTGGAACAGGAGTCTCCCATGCTGCTGGTAGGAATGCAAACCAGTGCCACTTTGCCACTTTGAAGGACAGGTTGGCAGTTTCTTACAAAACTAAACGCTTTCTTACCAGTAGCACTCCTTTGTGCTTATCCAATGAGATGAAAACTTACATTCACAAAGCTTGAGCAGAAATGTTCATAGCAGCTTTGGTCATAATTACCGAAACCTGGAAGCGACAACCATGTTCTCCAGCAAGTGAATGATAAAGGTAGTATGTTCACTCAACAAAAGATTATGCTGCACTTAAAAACACTAAACCAGGAGTGGTGGCTCACACCTGGAATCCCAGCACTCAGGAGGCTGAGGCAGGAGGATCACCGTAAGTACACAGCTAATCTCGGCTACATAGTGAGTTCAAGACTACCCTGCACTACAAAGGAATAGCCTATTTAAAAAAAAAAAAAAAAAGGGTGGGGATGTAGCTTAGTGGCACAAGTGCCTGCCTAACAAGCGCAAGGTCCTGAGTTTGATTCCTGGTACTAACCCCCCCCCACACACACACAATGAATAAATGAATGAATGAATGAATGAATGAATGAATAAATGGAACTATCAAGCTATTAAGAGGCCATGGAGAAAACTTACCAGCATATAAAAAAGCAAAAGAAATTGAAAAGTTTGCATAATATAAAGACTAGCCAGACATGGTGGCACACACTTGTAATACCAGTACTTGGGAGGCTGAGGCAGGAGGATCATCACAAGTTCAAAGCCAGCCTGGGTTACATAGTGAGTGCAAGGCCAGTCTGAACTAGGTATGGAGACTGTCTCAGAGCAAAAACAGCAACAACGAAACCAAGGGGGCAGGAGATTAGTCCGAGGCACGAGATCAGGCGGTAGCCAGGGTTGCGGAAGGGATGCGCAGGTGGAGCGCAAGGATTTCAGCCAGTGAAACTGTTCAGTATGACACGGTGGTAGTGAGTCCGTGTCATCATATAGGTGTCCAGACCCATAAGATGGCCAACACCACAACAGTGCAGACATAAACCCTGGGAGCAGCTCCGATTATAATAAATGAACCACTCTGTTGCAGCATCCATAACGGGCCAGTGTGTGCAGGGATGCAAGATGCATGGCATTCTGCTTTCTGCTCACCCTTGCTGTGAACCCCCAACGACTCCAAGAATGAAGTCCAAAGTACATACCAAAGTATTCATCTAAAAGTATTTAAAGGGCGAAGAGATGAAACACAAAGGGCAAAATGTGTTTTAAATATAGTTAACAGACAACAGATTAGATTATAAAAGTTAAAAAAAACTTTATTGGAAAGATAGGAAGAAGGCACGTAATTTGAAAATCCCAGAAAAAACGGGATCTGGACGTTGGGTGTGGCGAAGCACAGTGGCCACGCCCATGGAGCGGCTGGCTGCCTCTGGCCAGAAGAGTAGCCCGCCTAGGGGAGCGCCACAGCTCCTGCCCGTTGCATGTGGTCAGCACTTCCTCTTCCTGAAGTCAGGGCTCATGGGAGATATGCAAATATTCCCAGGGAACCCTGGGAGTCCTTTAAAAGCCGAGGTGGGCGGGTCCACTTCGCTGGTTCCTGGGAGCTGAGGCTGGAGGCCTGAGACTCAAGGCTTGGAAGGTACGGGGTGCCTGGGGCCCAGCTGAAGCCCAAGGGGAGCAGGTCCCTCAGCCCTCGGGGGCACTTGGGGCAGGGAGCGTTGTCGCTCCCGCTTCCGGGTCCCGAGCCCCACAAGCTGGACTGTCGCTCTGAGGGGGTCGGGGTGTTCGGCAAGGTTGAGGCTTGGCCAAGGGACCCCTGATACCGTGGTTCAAGTTGAGTAGGACCAACCAATGAGCCTGAAGCCCCACACTCCTTAACCCGGCGCCCCAGGAGCCGGTCCATCAGGGGGCGCCTAACCCTATTTCTTTTGCCTTCCCAGAGACTGGAGCAGTGCTCAGCTAGAGAAGTTTCTAGAAGCTCAGACTCGCCAACCTAGGCAGGTTCGCATTCAATTGGGACCTAGTTCCTCGGCCCTACTCCCAAGTTTCTGAACAAGAACCGCCTTCCTCTGCCTGGCAAGTGCAAGGTCGTGAGTTCGGTTCCCGGTACCGGAGAAAAACCAAGAAAAAAGAGAACCGCCTTCCTGCTCCTGCCCGTCTTGCTCCCCTGCCCCCACCAGCACCTCCCTGGTCCTAGTAAGTGCAGTCCCCGCCAAGCGCCCAGAAGCAGCAACGTGGCCATGTGCCCCCCGGTGGTCCTGCGCCTGAGCAGAGAGGGCATGTCCTACCTCTACGCTTCCTGGCTGTATGAGCTGCAGCATGGAGGCCCGCTGGAGGTCTGCTTCACCTGCTTCAAGGTTGCCTTCCTGGACTTCAAAGACACGCTGGAGTCGGAAGACTGGGAGGATGAAGACTGGGACCCCATGGAGCTGGATGAGGCAGAGAATGAGCAAACAGCAGCCCTAGGGCTGGGGTATGGCTGGGGGCCCTGGGCCGGCTGGGGGCCCTGGGCCGGCTGGTGGCCCTGGGCCAGCTGGGGGCCCTGGGCCCTGGTACCAGCCTTAGAGTGGCCAGAGGAAGAATACCTGGATGACCCCATGGTGCCCACTGAACTGGAGCCTCAAAGCATAGTGCCTCTCAGCCTGGATTCTGAGCATGGTGACTGGACCCAGGCCCTTCCCTGGAGGTTTGAGGGACTTCCTGCCTGTGCTCACTGGCCAAGATCCCCTCCTCCGCAGATGTTCCCCCGTGTGAACCTGGCTCCTGTGGAGCCCATGGTGCTGGAGCTGGGCACCATGTGGCCAGTGGAGCTGGAGGAGGCTGAGGCCTGGTTGCTGGGCCTGCAGGTCTTCTGTGTGGTGGGCTACCAAGATACCACCATCTACCTTCGGAAGATGACTCCAGATCAGGCCCTGAGGAGCATGGGCCAGCGCTGGAAAGTGCTGCTGGAGCCGGCTGAAGTGTGGGTGCTGAAGCTCCAGGAAGCACCCCAACTGCATGACCTGCTCCGGTGCCAGCTGAGCATCCTGGAGAAAACACAGCACAGTGAGCAGGAGGAGCTTTTCCCTGCATATGCGATCCTGCAGAAGAAAGGCTTCACCATTGTGTCCTACTCACCCTGGAGTGTGAGTGAGGGACACTCAGCCTCTGCTTCATGGTTCCCCACCTGGAGCCAGGACCCTGGACCAGTGGAGACTACGAGCCATGTTCCCAGGGGCTCTGTAGAGAGCCTGTCTGTCATGGAAGTCTTGGCCCTGGGGGAGCTGTCCTGCTTACAGCCTTTTGTCCCTGAGCCGGAGAACTGAGGAACTGAGTGTGGGAACTGGACTGACTGCTGGACTAGGAATTGGACTTGTTGGGTAGGGGGGCTCACCTGTGTTCAATACCAGGCGACTGTCATATAGTTCAGAGCATCATATGGACCTGGACTTGCGGAGGTGGAAGGCTGTGTGGTGTGTGACTTGAGAGTAATCACAGCACCATGCTCTGGCCTTGGCAAAGGACCTTGCGTGGATGACACGACCAAGGAATACATGAGTGATCTAGATGTGTCCTATTATTTGATGGGGTGGTCTCTGGGGTGGTCTCTGAGGTGCTCAGCATCTGGGGTGTCTGCTCTGCTGTGGGAGGAAACCTGCTTTCCAATGTTGGCTTTATGCAGTTTTACTGTTTAACCCCTGTTCCATTTTATATTTTTTAGTTAAATAAAGTTTTATGAGCTTTTCACTGAGTCCTTGTGAGGCCCCTTGGTGCGTCGTAGGACTGTCCTCACAAGTGTCCTCTGGAGTCTGAAATCCCAGCAGGTGGTAGGAGCAGGGGGCCATGTTGGGAGTTTGTGTCACAGAGGTTATTCAGTCACACATGCATGGATCTGCTCAAAGCCAGCAAGGGTCCATGAGTTTTTAACATCACTTCTCACCAAACACAGACGAATACAAATGTGTGTCCCAGATTAAAAAAAAAAAACCTATAGGTTTTTTTTTAAAGGATGTTAATGTCTGAGAGACAGCGGTGCACATTTCAGCACCTGTGCTCTGCAGAAAAGGTACTGGGGCAAGTTTTCAGGGGTGGGATATGGGGAGGATTCAGGTGACAGCTGTGTCCCTCCTGCTGGTAATCTGGAGGTTTCCATGTTCCTTAGAGTAGACTCTAGCTGCATAGCCCTCTGTGGTTCAAAGGTAGCTAGACGTGTTATGTACGTGTAACAGCTCCACACAAGGAATGCCAACATTATGTAGTGCAAACATGTACCGAAAAGGGGGGGGGTCTAGTTATTGGGGGAGGAGGGGGAGGGACAGAAGGGAAAGGGGATGAAAAAAGGAATTAAGGTGTGTTGCCAGGCATGGTGGTGCACACCTATAATCCCAGCACTCATTAGGCTGAGGCAGGAGGATTGCTTTGAATTCAAGGCCAACCTGGGCTACATAGAGTGTTCAAGTTCAGCCTCAAATACACAATGAGACCCTGTCTCAAAAAAACAAAACAAGAAAGTATTATGTACGTGTATCAACTTCCCACTAGGAATGTAAACATGATATACTCCACACATGTAGTAGTAAACTAAAATAAAAAACAAAACAAAAGACAGACCAGGCTTCTTCCAGGGGAGCAGAAAGACTGCAGCCTGGATGTTTTTGCTGTTTTCTTTTTGTTAGGGGTAAGAATCAGAGCCTTCACACTGAGCTATATCACCAGCCCTTGCCTTAGTTTTCTAAAATTTGAGACAGGCTTTTGCTAAGTTGCCCAGGCTGGGCTCCAACTTGTGATCCTCTTGCCTCAGCCTTCCAGAGTACTAGATGACTGGAGTTTGCTGTCTACCCTGGCTCCTTTCACTGACATTTGAGGTCTGTATCTTCACATACCTTTAGAACTGAGTCTAGAACAAAGGTCTCTGGGTTTCTGATGCCGTTGAAGTGGAAAAAGGCCTCCACACACAGTTGTTCAGAACAGTTACTGTCAGGCACCCACGAAGCTCTGCCAACTTCAGGGATGGGAAGCCTGTGCCCAAATGTGTACCCAGCTTTTCTCCCAACAGACTTGGCCTGGCGTCTCTGTGACCCCTCCTCTCCCCGCTCCTAGTTAGGCAGTCCATCTGTCACTGTCCAGCAGACCCTTGTGTGGGGTATATCTTTTTAAATGCTCCAGCTGCTGTGTGCTGCTGCAGGAGTCCCCAGTGTGCCAAGGTTTGGCAGGACACCCCACACACAGGTAAGAGCTCAGATGAGAAGGGACTGCCCACCCCCACACCCTTGCAGGTACTCAGGAGCCCAGCTCTGTCCCAGAGACAGTGCTGCTTCCTCAGCTCCTCTCATATGACAGGGGGACAAAGCAATTCTAAAATTTATGGTGGCTCTATGTGGTAGTACATGCTTATACTCCCAGCACTTGGAAGGCTGAGTCAGGAGGATTGCCACAAATTGAAGGCTAGCCTGTGCTGTATAGTAAGTTCAAGGCCAGCCTAAACTACATAGCAAGAGACCCTATCTCCAAAAAATAAAATAAAGTTTATGATGAAGATGCCAGAAGAGCAAATGTATTTCCATAAACTAAACATGGATATCATGTGACCCACAGTTCTACTGGGTTATACACTCCAAAGGTGAACATGTGCTTACAACAGCACTGTTGTAATGAGACACCCACAAGAGGTGGAGCAGTCTCAGATCCAGTGTGGAATACACAAAGGGCACTGAGTTTTTGATTTCAAATAGTTAACATTGTAAGAATTTCATCACAGTTTTACAAAAATCAAATGTAAAAGTCCTGGCACATTGGCCCAGACTGGCAATAACTGCCAGTTTTTCCCTGGTAAAGGTGAGCAAGCTGGAAAGGCACCGGGCACACAGCGTCCAACCCTGTGGTTTGGGCCCATCCCAGAAATGTGTACCAGGAGCCTGCTGGGTACCACCAGCATTCCTGACTGGAGAGGGCCAGAGGTGGGGACTGCAGTCTCTATCCGTTGAACAGGGGTCCTGGATCCAGATTTCCCAGGAAGAAGGAGGTTAGGACCAGGCAGGACTCCAGATACTCCATGTAGGTGGAAGGCCTAGGTCACCCTATGACTGGTGTTGACCTGCATTATTGACCACAACTGGAACTTTGACTCCTTCTGCCCTCAGAGACCGGGCCTGGCCACCCTGTCCCAGAGGAGCCCATACCAGCAGAGCCTCCTCCCTGGGGCGGGGCGGGGGGCATCTTGTGGTGGAGGAACCCCATTTCTGGACTCTTAAGGCCCAGCCCTGGGCACATGATGGATACGTAGAGCCCAGGTCCTGACTTCTCAAAATGAATGGCCCCAGGAGGAGGGTTGGGGCCCTCAACATCTGCACTCAGATGATCTCTGGTGGTGTGAGGCACTGCTGGCCTGAGAGAGGATGAGGGGAGCAGCAGAGAAAGTCATACTCTGTGGTTCCCTTGACTCCGTTATCCAGCTTCAGGTGTTATCTAGGGATGTGCAGTGTTAAGGTGTACATCTAGCTGTCCCCTCTAAAGCCTCGTGCACTCAAGGGTGGGGCTTTGGGGAGCTGATTGGAACCTGGGGGCATGATAATCATCAGTGGAGTAGTCGAATAAGGGTGTCATCTAGAGGGCCCTGAAGCTGCAAGGATGAGGTCTTGTGGGCTTTACCTGGGGCTGATAGGGCCTGGGACAGGGAAGAGATCCCGGGGAGCAGGGTCAAGAGGTTCCAATAGGATGACTGAGCAGGTGCAACAGCAAGGCGGGGACAGGCAGGGGATTTGTGACACATCACAGACGATGGGAGGACGCCAGCCAACAGGCACCTCTGTTCACGATGAATCAGACCTCCTTGGGCCCTGAGCACAGCGGCAGCCCTGCAGCCACCCGCTCAGCTGTGCTGTTTCTAACCTTGGGCAAAGCCCAGTCTCGCCTAGAGTGGGAACAGCATTCTCTCTTGTTGCTTTGAGGAAAGATGAGGAGTGGTGACATTAAGGGTTGTGCTTGGTTAGTTGGGATGCTCCAGTGTGGAGTGGGGAGGCTGGTGCTTCCAGCTCCCCCTGTCAGCCCTGGACACTCCCTCAGCTGCACCCCAGCGGGTCCAGCATGCCCTGCCCTCTCTGGTGCCATGGAACAGTATCCTCAAGACCAGGTGCAGGGATCCGAGGTGGGCCCAGATGTTCCCCTCTGTGGCCTCCTTCTCTCAGGTGCCAGAAGCAGCCCCCCCTGCCTGCCTGTGGACATTGACAAGGAAGGTGGGGCACACATCTCAAACAGCCCTGCCACAAGCAGTCGCCTTGCTGGGACGCTGTGGGTGAAGGCTTCAGGGAAGGGGACCTGCTTGAGTCTCCAGGTGGAAACTGATTTGCTCTCCTCCAGCTACTTTAGAGCCTTCTGTTCTCAGGCAGGGCAGCCCCCAGAGACTGAGGCTTCCTGACCCTGCCCTCAGGGCCCTGCAGTTGCAGCAATCACCAGAATGTGAAAGTGATGCTGAGCCCTATGTGGCCTCTCCCTGTGAAAGCCCCATGTGCTTTGTGAGGAGGGGGTCCCCTTTGAGGACTCAGGCCTGGGGCCTGCACCAAGTGTACTTGCCCCACACAAGCCACTGCAATAAAGATAGTATGCAAGTAACTAGGCCTAGCTGTCAGGCAGCTGCCATAGCCCTGTCCTGGCTTCAGTGTCTGTCTTCTCAGAGCTGTGGTCTTGTGCCTGGCCTCAAGTGAACACCTGAGATATAGCATGATCATCTCCCCAGCCATGTCCAAGCAGTGCATAGTGCAGGTGGCCTGTCCTCCAGGACACTGTCCTGATCAGTGCTCCTCATGGCCTCTGGGCTTTGAGGTGAGCTCCATCCCTTACCCTTACTCAGCCAGGGGAAGGGGCTGCCTAGATGCAGTGTTCCATTCTGAGCTGCATGCCCAGTGGGCACAGTGCCTCTCCAGCATTTAGCAAGCAGGAACTGGGATGTCACTTTTGTCACCCTAACCACTACGATCACCAAGCCCTGCCTGCCACCCTCTTTGTGCCAGCACTACATGCACATTAACTCATTTGAATCTCACAGTGGTTCAGTGCAGCAGGTTCTTCTGGTTGCATTTCACAGATGAGCAAGCTGAGGCACAGAGCAATGCAGTAGCTCCCCAAAGACCACACAGCTGACAAGGGAAGGCCCCCAGATGCACACCAGGGCAGCTGCAGTCCATGCCTCTTTGGTCATCTGTGCATCCGGCCCCACGTCCTGACTCTGCCCAGCGTATGGCCCTGGGAGTAGGGTGCAGCAAGGATGGCAGAGTGACAGAGGAGCTCCTGTCTGTTAGGTTAAGAGAGTAGAGAAAGTGCAAAAGGATAGGCATGTCATGGTGTCACTGGATGACAACTTTACAATACATTATTAATTGCACACAGAAAAGACATACATGATCAAAAAACAAAGAAACGAGCTTGCAGGACACTCCAAACTCAAGGCAGCCACCCTCTGTGGAGGGAGGGGAGTGGGGCTGTGGTGGGGGAGTAGTGCGTTTCCCTAAAATAAGTACAGTATTCCAGGTGTCTGCACCTCATGGGTGAATGTAAAGCACTGTGGTGGTGGTGATGGCAGTGAAGGTGCTAATGGTGAGGGTGGTGATGATGGTGATGGTGAGACATATGAGAGCAGCAGTGGTGGTGATGGTGATGCTGGTGGCTGTGTCAGTGGCAATGGTGATGGTGATGAAGGAAGCCCCCAGAAGGAAACCTGGAGGAGCAAGGTCTCCACCCCTTAGATTCTGGCTGCTGCAAAGGCTCCTCCTTTGCTGTCAGGGCTGGGACAGCCGCTGCTGTTGTACCTGGATGGGCCGGTGGCCCTTCAGGAAGGAGGTGTGGCGCCTGACTTTCTCTGCTTCCAGGGAACAGGAAGGAGGGGAATGGCATCGCTGAAGGAAGAGGAGTCCCCACGTTCTGTTACTGGGTGCAGGGTCAGGGGTTTGACCCCAGGGTGTGGTGAGGACATGTGGCTCTGGCTGTGCTCTTTGCAGGAACATCTGGAGACTGGGGTTCCTGCCTTACTGCAGCATCCACTCCCATGTTCCAGCCCCCAGCAGTTCTCTGCGCTGCTCTGCATGCAGCCACTTCACCCAGGACATGGGGATCCTGAATGGGGACCTGTTTTCCAAAGGTCACCCATGTGACCAGGAAGACTGCAGTGGTGGACTCCCAGAACCTCTCTCAGAGGTAGGAAGCCCCTAACATTGATTCTGAGGGCAGATCGTTCAAGTGCTGGATAGTTCTTAATCCCTAAGTTTAGCTTTGCCGAGATTGGGCATTTCCAGTCAGGGACAGCCTCTGAATTTGGCCCCATCCCTGCCAACTTTGGGGGAATAGTTTGACCACTTGGGACTGCTCAGATGTCTGAGGTGGCCATTAATGAATTGTCCCCTCCCCAGCTGGAGACCTGTGCAAGTTTTAATTGGCTTGATTGATGCCATTATCTCTCCAGCTGCGTCTCTGGTGAGGAGGGGACACTGGGGACCAGGACTGAGAAAGCTGTATTACCTGAAACTAGAAGGAAGGGAAATAGCCTGTGGGACAACAGAGTGACTGCCGGCTCCCAGGCACACTGATGGAGGTGGGCTTGAGACCCCCGCGTTCTACCTTGGCTTCTGGGGCTACATGGACTCTGCCTACGCTGACCTTGTCCCCCAGGCATCTGTCCCAGGGGCCCAGAAGCCTCATGGACCCTTGGATGCTGAGCACCTGGGGATGGAGCCTGAACAAATGGCACCTTTGGCAAGCCTGGGGGCACAGGTGTTGGCAGGATGGGCCTCTGATGAGACCCAAGAAGCCGCTTCACCCACAGAGCCTCCTTTTGTACAGAACCTCATAATGTAATTGGAAATGAATTCTTTCAGAGAAAATTATCATTTCCAAACATAATGAACCCATTATGAGCAGAGATTTAAAAGTCATATTTGTGGAAAATGGGGCGTTATGATTATGATTTAATGGTCCATGAAGTGAATCACAGGCGAGTGGTTACTTCTTTGCAGATCACAGTGGTTCTGGGGGGGCCTGAGGGCAGCAGTCTAAGGCAGCACTCCCAGGCATCTCTGGGCACCTGGCTCCCATCTGAGCGCCAGGGCCTTTCTCGGTTCCAGGCTGAGGTTACTCATGTGGTAGAGGAGGCATCCGAGGTCTGAGTTCTCTCTTTCTCTGCCCCCTCTTCCTGTTCCCTCCACCCTGCCACTGACTCTTGGGACAGCGCAGTACCACCACCATCCACAGGGTCTGTCCAGCATCCCCGCTTCATGGGTGTCAGTCCTTCCCTTGTGGAAATGGCACAGAGGACATTGCTACATAGCTTGTGGCTCCACAGCCTGTTCCCAGGGACAAGGGTCGGGAGCTCCTATGTGGCCTGACCACTCGTGGGGCAGAGGCCTGGCTGAGCATGATGCAGCCCTGGGTCACCTGCTGTGGGAGGGACAGGACTGCCTGTGGGCGTTGCATGGGGAGACCGTCCCCACACTTGCTTGGGCATGGTGCCATTTCCCTCTGCGTCCATGACATAGCCTCTGCTGTCCCTAGATCTGGGGGTAGAGTGGAACTGGAGTCCCAAGTTCCCTGTGGCTGGCCCTGCACCCCAAAAAGACACTCACTGGAAGATGCCCTGGCCCCTCCCATGCCAAAGGCACAGTGAGAGGACCCTGGCGGGGAGTGAGGGGGACTGGGACATCGTGCCAGGTTCAGGGTCTCGGCAGTGTAGTGGGGAGGATGACAGATAGAGGACCTGGTAATGCAGAGGAACTCAGAGAGCAGCCCCAGACAGGCAGGGAGCTACCTACTGCAGGCTGTAAGTCGGGAGACGGGACCATGCTGGGGCTCTGAGCAACCAGGGAGGGGGTGTCTAGGGTGGGACACTCTACCACTGGAGCTTCAATCCAGTGCTCCATGCAGCAGGGGGAGCTCTACCGGGAGGCTCCTGGGCCCACCTCCCAGTCTTCTCTACAACTATAGTGACTCCAGCCACCAGAACCTCAGGTGGCTTGTCCTTGTCCAGTACAACCTTAGCAACCAGCAGCCCTGGCATTCAGGCTGTCTGTAGACAAACCCCGCTAGCTGGCTGCCAAGGGCATGCCTACTCAAAAGATCAGTCTGGAGTCAGCCTGGACTTCACACAGAGACTTATCAGGGTCTCTGCCATGGGCAGAGACAGGGTGGGGCAGGAGGAGCTCCATGCACCCCAGTCTGCCCCCATAGCCTGTTTCAGGCCATTGTCTTTGGTGTCTACTAACAATGGCAGGCCAGTGGGGCTGGTACACAACCTGGCTCCTGTGAAGTCAGAAGCCACAGGGTCACTCAACCTGTGATAGTGTCACCCACCAAGGGACAGGAAAATATGAACTGCAACATCAGTCACAACAGCCACAGGCAGGAGCCGCCCAAGTCACCCTGTCAGACCCCCTTCTTGTCTCTCAAGGGAATGCTGGAGCACCCAGGGCTGGTCCTGAGGATGGACCAAGGCAAACCCAGCCTCACCTCATGTGTCTGTGGATACCGTTATCTACGTGCATGGAACTGTGGCCTGAAGTCCTTTCTTGACACTTTAAAGATGCCATTATCTTCTGGTTTCCACATTTTCTGGGGAAGAATCTAGCCATTTTATTGTTGTTCCCTGAATGTAGTGTCTTTTTAAAATAAAATCCCCAGTGGTTTTATTTGGTCTTCAGAATTTTGACTATTATGCACGTAGAGGTGGTTTTCTTTTGGCTTTTTTTTTTCCTGCTTATCACTTGCTAAGTCTATGTGTTGATATCTCCAATTTTGAATCTTCTTGGCTACTACATATGTAGATATTGCTTCTGCCTCATTATCTTCTTTGGGGCTTTGTTTAGTCAGCTTTTCATTGCTGGGACAAAACATCTGACACCCACACTTAAAGGGTGAGGGACTCGCTTTGGCTTTCAGTCAGCAGCGGGCTGGGAGAAGGAGTGTCATGGCAACAGGGCCTGGTAGGACAAAGCCTCTCACCTCAAAACAGTCCAGAAACAGAGAGCAGGCCAAGAGCCCGGGAGGAAGAGGCCAGGGATCGCAGCGGTCCCCAAGGTGGACCCCATGCTCCACCTATACTCATCCTGAAGGGCTCTTCCCCATCCCCGGGCCTCCCTCAAGCCAGCAAAGTTGACAGTCAAGGGTGATCATCCCAGAGGCTCTGAGCACACCAGTCAGGTGGCCTCATTGCCCTGCTCCCGCTTTATGCTGTCTTCTCTGTCCTGGCTTAGCTCATTTCTACTGTTTTATATCCAGGTTAACTTTTTTTCTTCTGCTGTGACTTCTGACCTTTAGATGTTGTATTTTTAAAGTTACAGAATCACTGAGGGCTGATGAGACCCTGGGGTACCTGTAGGGGGATGACAGGAACAAAGAAAGAGAAAGAGACAAATTTCAGGGTCTGAGGTAGACTGGGAGGAGTTTGCCTCTAGTGGACAGTCCGCTGTCTCCTTGGTTGGCTCCCTTTTATTGGCCAGCAAAAAGTGCAGAGTGGGGTGGTTGCACACATTTCATGGAACAGTAACTATAGAAAGTAGGCAAATAAGGATTAAATTAATGAAGAACCAGGTTTTATCTAAACCCAAATGTCTGTATTTTGACAACTTTTTTGTTTTCTGGGACAGGGTCTCACCATGTAGTTCAGGCTGGCCTTGAACTTCCTTGTGTAGCCCAGGCTGGCTTCGAACTCAGGGAGATCCTCCTTCCTCAGCCTCCCAAGTGCTGGGATAAGAGGTGTGTGCCACCATGCCCAGCTGTATTTTGACAATGGTCTCCAGCAGATGCTATCTTGTCTCAGGAGTGCCAGGTTATTAGCATTTCATCCAGAGCCGGGGGCGTGTGGCCTTTGTATACCTGTTAGTGAAGCAAGTTCACACTGGCCTCAGGACTGCAGGGGGCTTAAATCACATAGTTGGCCCCATAATCTATCACATAGCCTGGTCCCCACCACACAATGTGCCCATGGCTCTTCCATTAGGAATCTCCATCCTCTCTGACCCTGCCCTGGAGGACCTTGGGGAGCCCTGCTCCACTTCTCATCCACCCATGAGTGTGTGCTTTTCACTCCTCCTGGGAGTTGGGGACAAGTGACCTCTCCTACCTCATGTCTGCAGGCAGGGGTGTTATTCCTTTGGCTGAGCTACTTTGCCCCATGGAGATGTCTCTCCAGGGTATGGGGTCTCTTACAGGCCATGAGGGCAGCCAATCCCTGCTGCTAGGAACCTGACAGGCAACAGGCTCTTGGGAAGGACAGGGCAGGACCCTAGTTACACCATGACAGAACTGTGGGCAGAGGGTCCCTACAGGATCAAACACTCCCAGCATCACCAGCCCTTTGGTGGTACATTTTAGTCCAGCTGCTGCTGGGAAAAGGGACAAGGAGATGCAGCAAAAGTCCTGTGAACCTGTGGGCCTTCTTTCAAGACAGACACGGACCCTCATGACCCCTTTGGGTCAGGAGATTAAGCTAGGCTTGGGTTCTGTGCAGTATACAACGTGTCAGCCAGGCCTGGTGACGCACACCTGTAATCTCAGCACTCTGTCAGGCTGAGACAGAAAGATGGCAAATTCAAACCCAGCATGGGCAATGTAGTAACTTAGCAAGATTGTCTCAAAACTTTAAAAAGGGCGAGGATGTAGCTCAGTGGGAAGGCCCTAGGTTCAGTCCTTGGTACCATAAAACAAACATACAAGCAGACCTCTGCCCACCCCTAGATACACACTCCTGCATGCTTTAGTCCCAGCAAGGGAACTGCATGGACTGGTCCTTGGCTTTCAGCTGGGCGAGGGGATGTGGGGTCCTTCTCCACAGTCCAGTTCATCTCATGGGGCCAGGCTTGGACAGTGGTTTCAGGCTTCACCCAAGGCCTGGGTGCCTACCAGGGACCACTACCTCTTTGGGGCTCCCTCGACCTCCCCCTCCTCATCCCTCAGTGCCCTTCCCTTTACTTCATTACACCCATTCACCTTCTCAGAGCTGCTATGTGTGTCCCTGGCTCAGTCTGTGGCTCCAGCCCTAGGGGCAGTGAGGTTGGACAGTGAGACCGCTACCCCTGCCCTTTCCTGTCCCTGCTCTCCTCCAGCTTCTGCTCTGTGAGTGCCACCTGTCTTCCAGAGACACAGCAGAGCTGTGGGGTCCACCTGGCTCTGTGGGCATCGTGGAGGTACAGCTCTAGGTTCAGTCTCAGAGACAGACAGAAGGACAGACAAACTTAGGACTGAACCTAGGGGGAAAAAGCTGCTGTAAGACAACAGTGGAGGGGGCAGTCACCAGGAAAACTCGGGTTCCAAAGAAGCACTCAGGGGCCTGACAAGCACAGCCAGAGCACAGGGCTGCCTGCAGGCTGGGTCCCGAGTGGACAGATAGGGGCCGCGGTGCTGGGGGATGGTGAGCCGGTGCTGTCTTGAGGAGTGACAGGGTAATGCCATGGGGTGCTCTTTGCCATCCAGTGTCTCCTGGTGGGTTTGGCTAGAAAGTGGGGAGGCTATGAGCTCCCAAGATCCTGCCAGAGATGGAAGGACAGGCAGAGACAGTGGAATGGGGAGGGCACCCCCCCCCCCCGCCACTTCCCCCGGGGGCTGATGCTGTGAGCTCACTATCCCAGGTCAGGTTCCTTCAAGACCGGACCTCCTCTCTGGGAAGGAGTTGCTGCGACTGGAATCTCAGGGTCCCGCCCTGTCTCCGCTAGGCGCTGGGGCTTGATCACATCGGAAAATCCAAAGCTGGGCGGGGAAGCGCGGGCAGGCCGGCCCTACTCGGGTTCGCGCCCGCTATCCGGCGAGTGGGTTGGGTTATTAATACCCAGCTGGCGCGCGGCGGCGCATTCCCAGCTGGCGCGGGGCTCCGGGCACTCGGGCGCCAGCGGGGAGGCGGAGCGGACGGCGTGGACGGCGATGGCCGGGTAAATGCGGGGCAAGGTGAGAGCAGGACCCGCACAGCGCGCGACCGTGGGAGGTGGGAGCCGCCGGGGGGCCCGGGACAGGGACTCCGCGGCCCCCTCGGGCTGAACTGCACCCCAGGCTCTGGAACCGCGGGCAGCTGGGGTCCCGCGCCCTGCCTCCTTCGCGGTCCGCGGACCCAGGAGCTGTCGCCAGGAGAGCTGCTGGGGTAGGGAACAGGGCCAGGGCGCTCTCTGCCCCGGAGCGCAGGTTCCCTCCTCTCCGCGCTGGGGCTCACACCCTGAATTTACCGTTACCAGCTTGGCTGCACAGAGAAACTGTGCCGGACTGGGGAAGACAGTCCTCCCCTAAGAATTTCCCCTTCCTTCGAGTGTGTGTGTGTGTGTGTGTGTGTGTGTGTGTGTGTGTGTGTGTGTGTGTTTGCGCGCACGCGCACACGGTATCCTTTTTTGTGGCATCGGGGATCTGAGCTACATTCCAGTCTTTTTTAAAATTTTGAGACAGGATCTAGCTAAGTCACTAAGTCACCCAGGCTAGGCTGGAACCTCAGCCTCCCAGAGGGCTGGGATTATTGATGTGCACCACCCAGCCACAGCTCAGTTTTGTTTTGTTTTGTCTTTTGAGACAGGGTCTCACTATGTAGTCCAGGCTGGCCTCGAACTCTCAGTGATCCTCCTGCCTCAGTCTCTCCAGTGCTGGGATTACAGGTGTGTATCACCAGACCTGACAACTCAGAGTTTTTAATGTGACCACCCCCGGTTCAAGGCCAGCGAAGTTGCAAGCCCCGGAGGGTTCACCTGGCCCCAAGGACAGTAGATCATCCTGGGCTGATACTGCTGTGACCCTCACAGTCCCAGGCAACCTTTTGAGCTCTCTGGACCTGATGACCTTCACTCAAGGTGTTATGTATGAGTTTCACCCTGTTTGTTGACTGCAGCAATAATTCCATCTTCTTTATTGCTGTGGAGCTTTTTTATGGAGAAATCACAGTTTGAGTTTGCTTATCCATGCTACTGTGTATGGACATTTGGGTTGCTTCCCAGTCATTATTAAAGTTGCTGCAAACATTTTCATTTTTATCATATTGTGGACGTTTGTGGTCACTTCTTTTGGGTACACACCTAAGAGTGGAACTGCTAAAGAGGCAGTATGCACCTGTTTCCCAAGTAATTTTCTGAGATGACTACACCATTTTACAATTCCAGCTACCCTGAGCAAGAGTTCCAGCTCCTCCGCATCCTCCTGATGCCCAGTTGTGGTGGGGTGACCTTTTGGTCATGTCCCTCCTGGTGCTGTGGAATGGAGTCTCAAGTGATTTTGATTTTCATTTCCCTGATGATACCCATGTTGAGCATCTTTTCACATCATGGGGGACTCTGTGTGTCCTTTTTCCACAAGAACTGGCTAAGACTTTTGCCTCTCCCACAAACAGATTGTTTGTCTTTACTGATTTATGGTTGTTTTACATATTTTGGTTACTAGTTCTTTGTCTGATATATGTTTTCTAGTAATCTTCTCCCAGCTTTTGGCTTACATTTTTATTTTCTTAGTAAAACTCTTAATTTTAATGAAGTTTGTTTTAAAGAAATCTTTTCCTACCAAAGGCCAGGCAGATATTCTCCTGTTTTCTTCCAAAAGCTGGACTGATTGATCTGTTTAAACTTGTACTTGTAGATCATCCATGGTGTGAGGCAGGGATTCAGGTTCATTCTCCTCTTTTGATAAGTGGAGGTTACAAAGGCTTTCCCCTTTTACCTCACATATTTTTCTATTTGTACCTTTGAAGTAAGCAGCTACTACTTTTAGAGGTTAACATTAGTTAGATGAAAACATTTTTTTAATGTTCACATTAAGTAAAATGAGAGAAAAGACTCTGGAGTAAGCAGAACTGGAGCTGTTGCTGACCTCTGGCCTCAGAGGGCTAGCTACACTGCTATGTTCTGATTTTCAAAAAAGCTTAGTCGCATGCCTGTAATCCCAGCACTCTGGAAGGCTGAGGCAGGAGAATGATAAATTTGAGTCCCAGCTGGGTAATTTGATAACTTGGCAAGACCCTGTCTCAAAAGGGGGTGGGGAGGCTGGGAATGTAGCTCAGTCGGAAGGCGTGGGTTCAATTCCTTCTACTGAGGAAAAAAAAAAAAAAAGAACAGCTCAGTCAACGCCAAAGTCCATAGCATTGAGGCCTGGGCTGGGGTCTTGCTGGAGCAGGTCTGGAAACAGTGGGTACTTGGGAATTCCTAGTAGCTGGAAAGGTGAAGGAGAGGGGCTGTCTCAAGTCCTGAGGGGGCTGGAGGTGAACCCTCCCCTTTTTGTGGCAGGCAGCAGCCCCTGGGAGCTCTGCTGTCACGGAGACCTCGGGGTGGAGAAGGGGCGCCACCTTGCTCCTTAGATGGGCATCTCCTCCACAGGACAAACTGTTGCCCACAGACCCCGGTCCTCCAGGAGCAGCACGGCCAGCCCAGGGCCCAGTGTGAGGCAGTGATGCCGCTGAGCCTGGAGCCCATGACCAGCTTCCCTCTGCTGGCTGTGACAAGCAGCCTGGTACCAGAATTGCCTGGCGGCCCCAATGGATCCTTCAACAGTTCCTGGGCCAGCCCAGCGGAACCCAGCTCCCTGCAGGACCTGGTAGCTGTGGGGATCCTGGGGGCCGTGCTCTCAGCCATGGGTGCCTTGGGCGTGGCAGGCAATGTGTACACGCTGGTTGTCGTGTGCCGCTTCCTCCGGGCCTCAGCCTCCATGTATGTCTACGTGGTCAACCTGGCACTGGCTGACCTGCTTTACCTGCTCAGCATCCCCTTCATCGTGGCCACCTACATCACCAAGGACTGGCACTTCGGCGATGTGGGCTGCCGCGTCCTCTTCAGCCTAGACTTCCTGACCATGCATGCCAGCATCTTCACACTGACTGTCATGAGCAGTGAGCGTTATGCAGCGGTGCTCAGGCCTCTGGACACTGCACGGCGCTCAAAGGGCTACCGCAAGCTGCTGGCAATGGGCACTTGGCTACTGGCTTTGCTGCTGACCCTGCCCATGATGCTGGCCATCCGGCTGGTGCCCCGGGGCCCCAAGCACCTTTGCCTGCCAGCCTGGGGTCCACGTGCCCACCGCACCTACCTGACAGTGCTGTTTGGGACAAGCATCGTGGGGCCAGGCCTGGTCATCGGGCTGCTGTATGTGCGCCTGGCCCGTGCCTACTGGCGGTCTCAGCAGGCCTCCTTCAAGCAAACACGCCGGCTGCCCAGCCCGAGGGTGCTGTACCTCATCCTGAGCATCGTGCTGCTCTTCTGGGCCTGCTTCCTGCCCTTCTGGCTGTGGCAGCTGCTGGCCCAGTACCTTGAGGCACTGCCCCTCACACCTCGCACCGCACGCATAGTCAACTACCTGACCACCTGCCTCACTTACGGCAACAGCTGTGTGAACCCCTTCCTCTACACGCTGCTCTCCAAGAACTTCCGAGAGCATCAGCGCCGCCGTTTGCATGCACCGGGGAGCAGCAGTGGCTGTGGGCGTGCGGGCACCACCAGCTTCCTGCTCAGCCAGACCCACACTCAATGCGACCCGGGCCGCTCGCTGTCCTCCAGCAGCCAGCAAGCCACTGAGACCCTCCTGCTGTCCCCAGCCCTGGGAGGGGCCTGTGTCTGAGCCCCTAGGGACAGTGTGGGTAGGGGTGTGAGAGGCCAGGCTGGGAAGCCAAGGTCACAGCAGAACCCCTACTCCTGGTCCTGCCTCCTCTGCAGTCCTCTTCCCAAAAGCCCCTGCTGTCCTCCTCGTCGCTCCCCTCCACTCCATCAGTTCCTCCCCATGGTGACAGTGCCCCATGCACAGACCACCTCCAGGGCCTTCAGGGGCCTCTGCCCAGACCTGGCTTCTGCAGATGGTGAGCTGAGCCCCACACCCAACCTCCTACCCAGAGCACAGGACGCCGGCACCTGCCTTGTCCACCTGTCCTACCCACCTGCCCCACCTGGCTTCTGTGGGGCTTTTTCTTCTGTGGCTTCTTATGTGTCCTCCTCCTTCAGCACTTGGAGCAACAAGCCCAAAGGAAGAAAGGGTGTTCCAGGCCTGGGAGGGACCCCACAGCATGCAGAGGAGTCTGTGCCTTTGAGGCTTGTGCTGGCCCTGTGGCTAGTGCTGCTCATCATCAGGGTGGGGAAGGTGGGCAGAAGGGCAGGCCTGCCAAGGGTGGGAGGAGGACCACCCAGCTATGATCACATTGATGACACAGAGAGCAGGCCTCAGGCGGCAGCACAGCCCATACCAGACTCAAGTTGGCAGTGACGATACTCACGGTGCCCCAGGACGGACCACTGACCTCTACTACCATTTTCTCCCTGGTTGACTATTCCATGGCCAGACCTGGGAACAGTGCTGATGTCCCCTCCCTAGTCCCTCCACAGCATCCACCCTCCCGCCAGCCCCCTTAGAACCCTGGACAGAGGACACCTGTTCTCTTCTCCACAGGGGGCTCCCTAGAGACAGAGTCTCAGGATGGGACAGTGTCTGGAGCAGCAGGACAGTCACTGTCGGGATGAGGTGCATGTGGTGGCTGCCCAGATGTCCAGGAAGAGGCGGGCATAGGGTGCAGGGTGTTTCTGGACCTGGACGGTCATGGCTGGACCGTGCCTGGAATCGTGTGTTTCACTGTGGCTAAAATGGCAAGTTTGTGACAAGTATCTTACCTTAAAAACAAAAAGGGCTAGGGTGTAGTGGCTCAGTGGTAAAGTGCGCACCCCACATGCACTAGACCCTGGGTTCTACCCTCAGCACTGCAAGATAAACAAGCAAAGACGAAAGGGGGTGGGGCAGTGGAGGGCATGGGGGCACATGGGTGTCCTGCCTGCCTCTTGATGGGGTGGGGTGCGGGGGCTTCAAGGTTTTAGAAATCCTTTT
Organism: Chinchilla lanigera; assembly: GCF_000276665.1. Lineage (NCBI taxonomy): Eukaryota > Metazoa > Chordata > Mammalia > Rodentia > Chinchillidae > Chinchilla > Chinchilla lanigera. Next base: position 756,937 of record NW_004955506.1, on the reverse strand, counting down.
TCTTTCTTGACCAAAACCCAATTCCTAAAGCTTTATCTCTATAAAGAAATGAAAGCAAAATTAAAGTTGAAAATTCAAGAGCCAACAGTACCTGCCTGGCAAGTGCAAGATCCTGAGTTTGATTCCTGGTACCAAAAAAAAAAAAGAAGAAAATTCAAGAGCCAGAGTTGGGGCTTCTGTTTATAGGTCCAATGCTTGGACAAGTGACCTTGGCCCAGGGCAGCAGCCACAAGATTTGGGGGAGACTTCACTGCTTGATCTCTTCATACTCAGCCCACCCAGCCAGCCAGTCCAGCACGGCTTTGGACAAGCTCAGGGGCTGGCTGGTGGGGCAGAGTGTGCACACCCAGCAGTGACTGCATCTGGCTGCTTTGCAGTCACAGTGCTGCGGGGGTGGGGGGCATCTCCAGCAGGAACAGCCTCTGTTCGGCCCCCCTACTCTAGGAGCCCCCAGTCCTCCAGGACAGAGCCGAGGACAACAGGCCCCAGCACTGCCTGAGCTTCAATCAGCGCCCATCATCTTCTGTATCTAGGGGCGCAGGTGCCCACAGGGCCCTCAGGCTCATGAGCTTGTGTGCTGTGGAATGTGGCCTCGGCCCACATAGTTGAGGTCCAGGAGGTGGATAAGCTGGGTCTGTGGCATGTGTGTCCTTCTTCCAGGGGAGCAGATACACCCCAGATACACCCCCAGATACCTCCCCAGATACTCTCAGCTATACCCCAGATGCCTAAGAGGAATAGGTTCTGAAGTCAGAGCTTCTGCTTAAGGCTGAGAGACAGGAGGGACGTGGTCTGTGAGTGTGTGGGCCTGGGAGACAGTGACCAGTGGGGGATTTGGGGACAGGGGAGATGGAAGAGACCCAGGATGCAGAACCAGGACGGCATGTGGAGTTCTTCAGAGCTCCAGGCCCGGGAGGGACCTGAAGGTGAAATGCAGCCTGCAGGAGGAACCTGCACCAGTGCACCCACTGCCCTGCCTTGCACCTCCACGAGTGCGGACGACAGCACAGACAGGGCACAGCCACAGCTCACCCAGGGCCAGGCCTCCAAGGGGACTCTCGGAGCCGGTTACCAGCCTGGCTGGCACACGGGTGTGGGGCAGGGGGAGGAAGTGCTGCAGTGTCATCCTTAGGCCTCTGGGCCCTCTTTATCACCAGGTCAACAGTGCCCCAGCCCCAGCGCTCCTGGACCAGCAAGCACACCTGCACTCACAGCAGGCCTCTGGGCAATGGCAACGAGGATGATGCTGAATGACTCTGTGACAAAGCACTGAGCCCCTTCCTGCCCGACACAAGCACCACCCACAGCCCTATGGAGGCTGCCACCAGCTTGCTGCTCCCACCCCAACTCCTGGCACCAGGTACCCGCGGACAGCCAGACCTCAGCTCCTGGCAGAGGCAGGCACTGCTGAAGCCAAGCAGGAGATTTATGAGCCCTGTCTGGCCGGAAGCTGGTCTCCAGCCCCACAGGCACTGTGCCTGGCCTTAGCCCTGTCTGCCCAGAGCTCAGGCTGGGCGCTGGGTCCCCAGACTATGAAGCTACTGAGGGCCTGTGGGGCCTGGACGGGGCAGTTATGATTTCTGTCCTTTTACAGAGATACGCAACCACCATCACAATCCAGATTTAGAACACTGTTACTTGGGGTTTTACAAAGAAACAGGACCCAGCAGCTACACTTTTGGAGATCATTGTTGCATAAAGGCCTTGGGAGTGGATCTGAACCCCACACACAAAACTTTCGCAGAAGCACGCAGGCTCGTGTTTGACGGGATATCAGGATACCGTGGCCCAGCCATGTGGCCATAAAACTGGCCATCAGGAAGGCAGCCTTCTCACCCTCCCAGACCTTCCCCTGTGTACATCTCCAGCAACCCCTGCTGCCCCTGCCCCAGGGACAGCTGAGCTGTAGCCTCTTGTGGATCAGCTGGTCTATATCAACACTGAAAGCTCAACAGCTGGGGGCCTCTCCAAAGCAGAACACTTCTGGAGCCACTCCTATCTCTTTCCGTTCCCTGGCCAGTGCCTGTGGTGTGGAGGCGCAGATCTGCTTTGCTCCCACCTCTCCCATGCGGGCTGCTACTATGAGGATTTGGTGCAGGTAAGTGTGAATGGGCATTGTCTGTTCTTGGGCAGATGCTGAGGAGTGAGGCTGCTGGCTGTGGTGTCAGTTTAGGAGCACTGAAGTACACTAAGCCCTTTTTATTTATTTTGAGACAGGGTCTGGCTAAGTCACTCAGGCTGGACTTGAACTTGAGATCCTCCTGCCACAGCCTCCCAGAGTGCTGGGATCACAGGCATGCACACCACACCTGACTAGGTGTAGAGTTTTGAGGAACATTATTCTGCTTCCCAAGTTGACTATACCACTCCTGCTCCTTTGAGGTTCCATGAGGGCCTGTCCCCACACATGTTCTCTGGTACATACTGCTTTCTGCTTGACAAGCGGCCGTGCTAGCAGGCAGGGATTAATACCCGGCTGCGCTGTGGCGCAGCGACCATCCCCAGAGCCTGCACCTGCTCGACTTGGCCATGGCGTTGTCCTGATCCAGCACCAGTCGCCAGGGGTCAGTCCTGGGACAGTGACACATACCACACACAGCATCACACGACACACATCATACACAACACACACACACACAGATCACATACACCAAACATACAACACATATCTCAAATGTACAAGAACTACATATGATACATACTACACACAGTCCCCACACATGCTACATGCACACACCACCAGCACACCACACATACCACACCCCACCATCCCACATACAACAACTATACTACACATATGTTCACACACCCTATACCCACACAAACACAAACATATCACACACAAAAAATACATTATACTCACCACACGTACACCATACACAACACACACACGCACACACACACACCACCACACCTGCCTTCCACCTGCCTGTCCTTGAGGCACCTCACTGGGAGACAACCCATCAGCCCTCTCTGCACAGCAAGTCCAGCCCTGCCTGGTGACATCTGTCTAGGCTCCCCCACCTGGTGATGTCCTGAAGCACAATCTTCCACAAGACGGGCCAGTGTCGCAGTGGGTCACCTTGGCTTCTTCCTCCCCCACTGTCCCCTTCCCTGGCCCCAGCAGCAGTGGCTGTGTGTCCATGGCCTGGATGGTCTTGACTCCAGGAGGCTGAGGCCACCTTGCTGGTTTCTCTGCACAGCACGAGGCCCTCCTGGCATCCTGAGCCCAGCGGCAGAGCTGCACTGCAGAACCCGGCCTGGCCTGACCCTCTCAGCCTCTGGGGATCCCCCACCGTGCTGGCTCCTGGGAACACAGGAATAGTGCCTTCCTAGGTGTGGTGATGTCATCCTCATGTCCCCTGGGGCTTTCAGTGGTCCTGTTTTGAATGCTGAAGAACACAAGTGCTTGCAGTGAGCTCAGACAGGAGCCGAACCCAGGTGAATAGTGATGGTGTGTGTTGTGTGTCTTGTGTGTCCCTGGGATGCAACCGGTCACAGTCAGCCTCATGCCAGCATTGTGGGCTGCTGGGGACAGGCTGCTGGACCTGGAACCTCAGGAAAATGTGGTGAGCCAATGGACAGAGCCCTGGGCTGGCCAGGCCATCTCAGTGGAAGGAACTTCACGGACAGCAGCTACAGTGTCTCCCAGACCTTTGAGGCCCTGGGGACAGACAGGAGGGAGCTCTAGGGCCCCCGCCCTTCCTGGCCACTCTGAGCAGCCCAAATGCCTATGTGTGGTCCTGCTGCCTTCCAGCTTCAGTGCTGACTGCTCACAGTGACCCCTAACCCTGCAGCTGCCATATGTCCCATGAACATGCTTTGATGCTTCACCTCCCCCAGCCTTGGTCCATCTGCCACTCCTAAACTTCAGACCCCCTCATATCAGAGTGCTGAGTCAGTGAGGACAGGTTGGAGGAAAGCCATGGGGCCCAGGGCACACCACCCTGGGGGACCCACACACACTTGGCCCCAGGCTTTCTGAGCTCGGCCCCACACACCTGGAGATTCGAACAGCTGGCCTAAGGTACCCAGACCTGTGTCTCAGCTGTGGGACCTGTATTTTAGCACCAAGCCTGGAGCCTTTGTCAGCCTAGAGCAGTGGACTTTCCCTGCGTGACCCAAACCTCTGCCCCTCAGGACCTGGTAGGACTAGACACCCTGCCCCTGCCCAGGTCACCCCTGCAGCAGCTCTCGAAGGATGGGTCAGGTGCTAGTGCCGACTCAGAGGCACCACGCCAGGCCACAGGCGGTAGGGCTAAGGTGGGCAGCAGGGCTGAGGTGGGTGGCCTTGACAGCTGGGACTCTGCACGTCGAGCTCAGGAGGAGGGTTTTGGGCCAGCCCGGCAGAACATGTCCTCACAGCTGCAACGTGCCGGCCCGCTCTGGAGGCATCAGACCCAGATGGGGGGTGCCAGGGCCTGGAAGCCTGGTTCCTGGGGTGAAGGAAGGCAGATGATGAGGAGAGGCCACCCACTCCTTGGACTTGGCCAGCTGCTGGGGAACCAGCCACCCTCCCATCTGGCCCCGGGAGTCACACAGGGGCAGAGGCTGCTTGGGGTGATGGTCGAGGCCCCTTGTTTTCCTTGTTTTGTTTCCCCCAGTTGTTGGAATTGAAGCCAGAGCCTTCACACTGAGCTCCCAAGACCTTTCCATTTTTTATTTTTTGGGAGGAGTTGTTTGTTTTGTTTTTTTAGTCAGGACCTCAGTCACTAAATTTCCCAGGCTGGGCTCAGACTGTCAATCTTCCTGCCTCAGCCTCCAGAGTGCTGGGGTTGCAGGCTGGCACCATTATGCCCTGCTCCCCCAGTTTAAAATGTCATCTATTCAGCACTCAGACCTGTAGAAGAAGAAAACCAGTCCGAATGCCTGTGTGGAGTATGGCCCAGCTCCCAGCACTGAGCCTGGTGTCAGAGTCATATTTAGAGGAAGGTGGGGCAGCGCTGACTGCCCTGGGAGACTTTGGCCACCCTGGGACCATGCTCCCAAGATTGCATGCAGTGGCCGCTTTCTTTCCAGATGACCAAGACCACAGACCAGTTTGGGAGTTGGTCCCACTGGCTCTGGGTCTCTTGTCCTAGGACCACAGGACTTACGGGAAGAACTAGAAAAATCCCACAGTTCATCTAGAAAACCAGTGTTGAGCATGGTCAATGGAAAGAAGGCATTGGGGCCTTTCCTGACAGGTGGACTGGCCCGGCAAGACTCAAGCCAGGTTGACCTGGGACCAGAGATTGTCGGGGGTCAGGTGCTGCTCCATGGGGAGGTCTTTGCATCCCTCAGTCAAAGTGAAATACAGGTGGCATTTTACACATGAACGCTGGATATAAAATCACAAAAGAATGAAGGAGGACAGGTGGGTGCATCTGTAAAACAAGGAAAAGGAAGGCTATGAAAATATGGCCACAAACCCAGAGGCCTCCAGGATAGGGGTGAGGATTCTGCCAATCATTTGGAATTGGATGCAAAAAAAAACCAAAAAACTTTAAGCCAAGTGCAGAATGCACAGTGAAGAACATTAAGCTTGCTCGCCAGGGCTAGGTGGCTAGCAGCAGCTCAGTGGTAGAGTGCTTGCCTAGCAGGTATGAGGCCCTAGGTTCCCTCTCCAGCACTGCAATAAATACATAAACAATAAGAGCCCTGTGAACGTGCGCAACTCCTGCACGAGCAAGTCCCCTTAGACCTTATCCTAAAATCCAGATAGTAGCTGTGGATGAGGACATGTGCACAAAGTATTGCTTTGAAATCCAGATTCACTGTGGAGTGTCCCAAGGCGGGAAGAGGTCCCAACAGGGTCGAGGAGGGAAGATTAATCTCAGAGGACGGCAGTGGTGATACCATGCAGGTGACAAGGGGACAAATCCAAGCACCAGTAAATGGCAGAGGACCGGAACACAAAACCACATGGCACGGACCTGAGTGTCAGTCAAGACGAACAAATAGGTGTGCATGTGCTTATGTGCTCATGAGTCTGAGCAGCTCTGAGTGTGTGTGTGTGTGTGTGTGTGTGTGTGCACGTGCACATGGACACACACATGCCCATGTGTGAACAGCTTGGCAGAGGTGCTCTGCAATATCAATATCAGCCCTTGATGGGAAATGTTTAGGGAATTATTTTAACCTTATAGCTTTGGGTCTTTTCCAAATTTCTCCCAGGGCTATATAACCAGAAGTAGTATTTAAACGTTAAGTCGCAGGCCTCCGTTGTGCCTCAAATCTTAGCCCACTGGGTACTGAGCATTCCCAGAATAACAAGGCCCTGGCCCCTTTTGGGGCCCCCATCCTTATACCCTTGAACTCTGGGCGATCATCACCAGCTATAAGGGAAGAAATGGGGTGAGTGGAAGAGGCTGGGATCTGGTGAGGTCAGGCTGGGCCAGGCCAGTGTCATGGGAGGCCTGTGTCACTGACCAGCGGGTATGCCTGCCTCGGGTGCTCCCCAGGAACCCACCCAGGTGGTGCACAGGGGCTGGGGAGGGGACGGTAGTGCTCTGGACACACCAGCCAGCTAATGGGACCTGCCAGTACCCAACCAGGGGTTTCAGCAAAATCCTTCCCTCTACTGAGCTAAGACCCAAGCTCTAGCTGGTTTCATGGTGAAGTCACCCCCAGGACGGGACTGAAGATGGTGGACCTGCAGCCTGGGATGTCCATCGACACCACAGCTCCGTGTGTCCCAGGGCCCTGCAAACCCCTGGCTCTCAGGCCCTCCCCTCCATGGACCCCACGTATTTGCTGGCTCTGTTGCTTCTGCAGATGCGATCCCGGAGTCCAGGGCCCCATCAAGGCAGTTGCAGCTCTTCCTCTTACAGCTGCCTGGTATCCACTGGTGGATGGTCTGCAGTCTGTGCCATCTTCAGGGGGCATTGGGCCCAGTGGTGGGCAGACAGATGCCAACGAGCCTCCTAGGAGAAGTGGTGTGTTTGCCTGTTTCCCCAGGTAAACCCCAGCAGAGAAATTGCTTGGGGGCTGGGGGTGAGTGCTTATTTTTAGTAGAAACTGTTTCATGCAGTCACTCCACGAATGTTCATCTGTGAGGTGCAAGGCTTCTGCCCTCAGCCTCCACCTGGAATTTATTGTGCACTTGGGGAAAGGAATGTTTTTCTTTCTCCTCTTGCTAACTGGGAATTGAACATAAGGCCTTTGCACTGAGCAACAGCCCCTGCCCTTTTTCTGTTTTGAGACAGGGTCTTACTAAGTCTCTAAATTCCTCAGGCTGGGCTCAAACTTGGGATCCTCCTGCCTCAGCCTCCTGAGTACTGGGATTACAGGTGGGCACTACCATGCCCAGCTAGAAATTTCATTTCATAGAAGGCCATGGAGAATTCCTTTGTGAGACACTGAGCTAGAAGCCCACGGTTTGGGAAGCTGGGCTTTGATCTATGGGTTAGAAGGGGGGCTGGATGATGGAGGTTCTCGGGCGGAGGAGGCCTTGGCTGTGCCAGGCTCACAATGCTCCCAGGCAGACCTTACACAGCAGAGCAGCCTGGGGACTGGCTGGACTGGATGCCCACCTGCCTCGAGAGAGGGTGCAAGGCAGGCCACAGGGCACACCCTCTGTCCTAAATCCCCCACTCAGGTGCCTCAGGTCACCAGAAAAACAGGACGGCAGAGGGCCTGGCACCCAGTGGGTGAACAAGCGAGCACGTGCGTGTGTGAACAAACGTGTCCTCAGCTGGGGATGATCAGTCCAGCAGGCGCCCTCACATTCCTGGCCAGTAAGCAGGCTGTTTCCAGGTGGCTCTGGCTTGGCTGGGATTTGACTTCGGATCACCGGTGTCTTGGCAATGGGGTGGATGCCACGTCTCCCAGGCTGACCATGCAGCCCCACAGCACAATTAGGAGTGCAGAGCCTGAGTCTGCCCAGAACTGTGTGTTAGTGTAGAACCTGGGGCATCAGGCTGCCCAGTGCGGCTGGGTACACTGGCATCAGTGCTGACTGCCCTGTACCACCACTCTTCTCTAGATGAGGGCCTGCAGGAGGAGACACGTGCCTGGAACACAAACACTGGCCAGGACCATGGTAACAGGGGCGTTCCCCATGACAGCCCCATGGGCCAGACCAGGCATGGGGATTGGAGCCAAGGTAGACCCTGCCCCACGTGACTTCCTCTCAGACCCCACAAGTAAAGGGGCATCTTGCAGGGTGAGGAGGGCCAAAGCAGGCCTGCGCTAAGGGGCTGGGACAGAGGGGGCGGGTAGGCAGTGTGGAGTGGCCACAGGTCCCAGGAGGAGGCCTGGTCCAGGAGCCCCTGGCGTACAGACTCCTTTGGTGTAAACTGGCTTCCCTCCCTAGCTGTCCTGACCACCCCTACCCCCAGCCATCTGCCTTGTTTTCAGCAATGGGAATGGAAGGCAGGGCCTCAACCACTCTACCACTGAGTTACATCCCCAGCCCCTTTTATACTTTTACTTTGAGACAGTGGCTTAGCCAGGCTGGTCCTCCTGCCTCAGCCTCCTGTGTAGTTGTGATTAAGGTATGTGCCACTGTGTCTAGCTCACTTTGGTGGCTGTGTCCTTTCAACACTGCAGTGAGAGGCACTCCACAGTGGCCCCCAATGGGGAGTTGGCCTTGAGTTCCCCAGCACTGTTTCAGCCTTATAGGCCTCAAAGGGGTGAAGGAGGAAGGAGAGCTAGGCAGGGCTGAGGTCAGGGTGCACTGCCCTCCATGGAGGCTCTGGCCACAGACCCTCTCCTACCTTCCTAGGGGGCAGCAGGCTGGCAGGCAGGGCAAGAGCCCCCTAAGGTGAGCAGGACTCAGGGCCTTGGAGGAGCCGCTGGTGTGCGCCGCTGCTCTCTGCTGGCCAGGACTGGGAGCAGACAGGAAGAAAGGACCTCAGGAAAGGGGCCCAGATCTGCCTGAGCAAAGAGCAATGGAAGAGGGAGCTCTCTGCACGGTGGAGACTCACTGGGACAATAAAGAGTCAAGGATGCCCTCTGGGAGGAACCTGGGTCAAGCAAAGTGAGCCCAGGAGCGGCCATAGAAACGCAGCGATTCTGAGAAGGGAAAATCTGATATTTATCACAAACACTGCAATTGGCTGCCAGCCCTCTGTCTGGGCTCCAGGGTCTTCCATGCCAGGGGTGGGCAGTGTGCAGCCCTCCCCTCTGCTTGGTCTTAAGTCGTATTTCTAAATGGTCATCTGACTGCATGGAACTCTGTTGATGTTCCCCCAGATTATTCTCAAAGTGATCTGTTGGTGAAGTGAAGGAGTCTGGGGACAAGCTCTAGTTGTGCCCACTGGGCTGCCCCTCCCCTCACCACCTGGCTGGGGGTGAGAAGGTCCAAGACGGTGGTGGCGAACCTATGGCACACGTGCTGAAGTGGGCACACAGAGCCCTCTCTGTCACCAGGCAAGCCAAGTCGCCCAGCAGGCGAGCATCAGGTTTAACATTGCAGTATTGGCATTTTACGATAAATAAGTGGGTTTGGGTTGTGATTTGGGTGCTTGGTCTCTGAAAGGTTCGCCATTGCTGGTCTAAAAGGTGGGCCCTGGCAGGGAGGCTGGGCAGAGGCTGGACAGAGGCCATGGGGCGGGGCTGTGGAGGGCACTGCCCATACTGCCCCAGAGCTCTGTTGAGGACAAGGTGTGAGAAATGCCACAAATGGAACCCAAACAGCATGATGTGGGACAGGTCAGGGAGAAAGCCTGCCTGAGAGCCTGCCTGAGAGCCTGCCCACACCTGGCTTGAGGGGTCCCTGCTCACCAGATAGGTGAGCTTTCCCTGCACTGTCCCTGGAGGCTTGCTGGTGGGAGGGACTTGAGCTGCTGATGTTGTAGGTCCTTGGCCAGGGCTCCAGATGAGCAGCAGTGCCCTGGTCCCTGTCCCCATCTGGACAGGTGGGCCACAGCCAGCCCTCTGGCAGGCAGCAGGCAATCCTGTGACCTTGGGAACAGCCTCACCCATGCTGTGCCTATGGCCCCTGGCTCCTCCTGAAGAAATGCATCTCCATTGTGAAGGGAAACCAGATGGACACTCAACGCCACAGGTGTTTGTGGGTGAGCCTCTCAGGCTCTGGTTCCCTGGCTTCCAGGTGACATGTTGGGGAGTGGGAGCTTAAAACAAAACAACTTCAGAATTAAAAGAACAGGAGGCCTCAACATTGTCCCAAAAGTAGCTCCCATGGGCCATGCACGAAGTCTACAGAAAGGAAAACCGCTGGCCTGGCTTTGCCTCTGGTCCTGTCCTGGGAGGGCACCTGGGAGGGGGGACCAGATAGGCTCACAGAAAATGGGCTAGAGTCATGTCAGTCAGTCACCTCACTGTGGCTACCCACGTGAGGATTGCTCAGACATGGCTATCCTCCTCCAATGGCCTCCCTAGTCACAGGGACTAGGGGTCACCTTCCTCTAAGCCGCAGAACCCCCACTCCAGCCCCAGCCATGGAGGTAGAAACTCAGCATCTATCAGTGGTGGAGCAGCCTTTTTAGAAAACTCAAGAGGCTTGGCTAGCCCCATGGCCTGTCCCTACCCAACTCCTGCTCTTCCCACTAGGCCAGGCCAGCTTGAGCCACCACTGAGCTGGGCAAAGCAGGCCAGACCCTATCCGGCAAGAAGGCAGTGGGCCCATGGGCAGCAGAGGTCAGTGTGTCCTGGACACAGGGCTGTGGCCGTGGAGGAGATGCAGGCAGCAGAGATCCAGCATGCTTGTCCCGACCATGACATTAGAAAGCCAAGAACAATCCAAGTGCAAGGAGACCTGGGACCCACTGGCCTGACTCGACAGCCCTGAAGCAGCCAGCCCTGCACAGACAGCCCCACGCAACAGCCACAGCTGGACCCTCACCCTCCAGAGCCATCAATGTCCTCTTTCAAAACCACAATACCACTCAGGAAAGTTAGGGGACAGCCAACCCAGTGCTCGTGTCCCACCTATCGAGAAGGGCTCTGACCACCTGCCCATACCAAAGCACTTCCCAGAGCAAGAATAGAATGTGCTAGAACTAAGAGCAGTTCAGGCTGCCCCACATGCCAAAGCAAGGGGGTCAGAACCCGCACAGTAGACTGGGCCCTCAGCTCTGACCTAGTACACCAGGTCCAAGAATGCTCCACTGCTTTATAAGCCTAGCACAGCTCCAGAGCCACACGATCCTCAAAACCCTGGCCCTGGCGACTTGCGGGGAGGCGGTGCTGCAGAGCTGAGGTAACAGCCTCCTCCAGCATCAGGCACATACTTTGGGGATGTGGCCAAGAGCCAAGTTGGGTGGCCAGAGGTAGGGTGTTCCAGCCACTCCTCCCAGGCAGCCAGGGTCAGGGTGATAGGGAGTCCAGCTCCCCGGGGGTGTTTCTGGCACATCTCCCCTGCACGCAGCATGTGGCCAGCACTTCTCCTGGGAAAGGTGCCCAAATCCAGGATCACAGCCTCACAGGCTGTGAGTTGGGTGAAAGATGTGCTCCTTGGGCCCTGGTTCACCCCAGGGTCAGTCTACTCCTGGCTCCTGATTGCTGCTTTAATGTGAAAGGCAGAGGCACAGCCAGGACAAGATGGGACCGAGCATCAGGGACAGGGATACCAGCAGCCTCTTTGGTGGCTGGACAAGTAGGATTCTGGGAGTGACAGGCAGGGTCCAGCACAATGAGACGGCGGCAGCAGGACAGTTCCCAGGCACAAAAGCAGAGGTCTGCAGGTAACAGACTTGCATCTCCACCTCTACCCTGGGAGGAGCCCCTGCTCTCTCTCCAGAGCCTCCTCCAAGCAGCAACCAGTCCTGCTCCTGCGTTCACATGGGTGCCTCTGACTCTACGTGCTCGCTGGCCCCATGACCTCTGCCCACGCTAGGGTCCATCTTTGATGGGCCGGGTGGTTTCTACATCTGGATCGGGCCAAGGCGGATGCTCCTGCTATCTGTTCACCGTCAAGAGTCTTTCTGCAGGCCCAGGATGGCTCCCCTGGGGAAGGAGGAGCCGTTGCTCATTGTGAGCAGCTCACAGAACAAGCACACACAGGGCAGTGAGGTGGAAAGTGGCTCCCTTAATTTACTCAGAGATGAAAGATTAAGACACCAGCAAATTAGGATTTGTGATAATTCATAAGGCACTCTGTGCAATGGAAACATGAGCTGAGAGGGAGGGGTGGGTGCACTCAGCATGGTCCAGGGCTGCATGTGGCTGCTCCCCCACAAGGGGGCCGGCGGCAGGCAAGGACTTGGCCCCTGGACTATGTGAAGGCCGGGTCCTCAATGCCATGGTCAGGGTTGCAAGTGAAGGCAATGGTGATGGCGTAGCGGGTGCCCCAGCGGACCTTCTCCACCCGGTGCAGGTTCTCGGATCCCGAGGTGAAGAAGGAAACCCGACCTGGAGAAAAAAGGAGACAGAGCTATGACCCCAGGGGCCACCTGCGTGCCACCAAGGCCCTCAGACAGCATGACAGCCATCACTGGCCAATGTCAGCAGAGCACTAATTAGGACCACAACAGCAAGGTACAGCCTGGAGGAACCTGCTATAGTGGAACTGCTGCCATACAAAGCCAGCAGGCCCAGGGACAATCCCGCAGTGCCAGGACAGATCAGCCCTGGAGGTGCAGGGGCTGATATGGGGCATTCTAGCTCCCTCCTGCCCTGGTGAAAAGAGCAGCGGAAGTACTCTCGGGGGTGCGGGGGAACCAGGCCCTCCACTCCTTGCAGCCTTCCAGATCCGACAGGTCAGGATCTGGTTTCTAATCACAGTCATCAGGAATAAAACCCAGCTGTGGAGGATGAGGATGAAGGCAATGTTCTAACAACCCAGGAAGGTCAGTCAAGACAAACTCACATGCAGACTCCTGGCCAGTCCCCTCATGTGGAGATGGAAGATACAGATAGAAAGGCCCCTCCTGGGATATGGATTGCCCTGGGGGTGGGAGTCCTTCCATCCAAGAATCCCATTCATTTGCTCTCCTGTATAAATGACCCTGCCACACATTTTATTAGGTAAGTGCTTGCTGCAAAGTACTGCAATCAACCATTACAAAGTCATGAGTGAGGAGCACAAGATTCTGGGATGGGAAGTCCCATCCCAGCCACATGGCCTGGCTCCAAATGTTCAGGACAATTTCCCTGCAAAGAGGAGTGCTGGAAACTCCGTTTTTCTCTTTATGTCTGCAATTTAACTCTAAGTCTTTGCAAAGGGACAACAGTTATTTCTGCTGTGCACTGCACCCCAGGGTCAGCAGAATCACACTTCGCCCAGAAGTAGCAGAGCAAGAACAATCCTGTGCCACAGCAGCAGACCCTGGGGAGCAGGGACTCTGCTCCTCTGCTTGGGCAGGACAGGGTCACTCTGGATATAGAGGAAGCTGGAAGCACTTTCCCCAGGATGACCTGGAGCCACGACACTTTCTGAGCTTGTGTTTTCCAAGGACATTCTGTCCTCGGTTTCTTCCAGTTACAATCTAACTCGAGATGTGGAAATAAGCAACCGGGACCACGGTAGGATGGGGCCCAAAGGCCTGGGATGTGTGGGTCCCTCAGCCCCCTAAGCCACCCTCCCTCTGCTCCCCCGCTGGAGACACAGATGTGCTTCTCTCTCTACCACCCCTGCAGCATTTCTGCCCATCTTGGAGAGGCTCCAGAAGCCAGAGGGAAAAAGGATGGAGGACGTCAGGACCTCCTGGGCTGCAGGACAACAGGAAACCACCTGCTCCCACCACTGGAGCCTCCAATGGGGAGAGATGAGCTTGGAGCAGGAGAAAGCTTTGGAGAGAAATAATGACCCAAACTCTCCCCAGATGGATGGAAAACTGACTTTTACATCGGATAAGAGGAACAAACACCACTTGGGATAAATACCGATAGCGCCACCTTAGCACGTCACATGAAAGAGGGCAGGAAACCCTGAAATCAGCAGAGAAAGAGGAGAGAATATGCATGAGGAGTGTGAAGGACAGCAACATCTCTCCAGAAACATCAGAAGTAGGGATCGAGAAATGATGTCTTAATGTGTCGAGAAGGAAAATCCTATTAACACAGAATTCAATGTCTAGTGCAAAGATCTCTTTTTAAAAGGGTGGAGGAGGGGTGTGCTGTTGTTCAGTGATGGAGTGCTTGCCTGGCATGCCTGAGACCAAGATTTCTATCCCCAGCACCACCACTAAAAATAAACAAAAAAAGAGGTAAAATAAGGAAGTGTTCAAAAAAGTCCTTGCCAGCACTAGAGGAACTGCACCACAGGAGTCGCTAAAGGCTGAAGAGAAATGGTGCCTGCTGGACAGAATGGAGAACACTGCAATGAGAAGTGGTAATGTGTTAACCATAAGAGACCACAACTCGTTTCAAGAAAAATGGCAAAATAACAGCATAAAGTTTATCACATATTTAGATACTGAAATGTAGCAAAATGAAAACACAAATGTTGAGGAGCAAATAAATGAGATCCTGCTGCTCTGTGAAGCCAGTGGTGGTCATCGGACATGTGGGCATTCTACTTTGTGTCTGCACAATCCAAAACAAAACGGCCACAGGCATTTCACAGAAATTAGCAAGTAATATTCATATGGAAATGAAGAAGGCGTATTTTAGCGGCCAAAATAACTTTGAAAAGGAAAAACAAACACTTTTCATAAGGCTACAGCAATTGAGATGCCATGGTATTCACAGAAGGACACTTTGATCACTGGGACAGAAATCATTGTGCAGAGTTGGAACCATGCAGTTCTTCAGGTTTTTGACAAAGGTGTCCAGACTGACTTGATGAGGTGAGACAGTCTCTCCAGCAAATGATTGCCACAGGCAACAAGAGAATGCTGACCCCTGCCTCACACCACACATCAATATAATTTCAAAATGAAATGATGGCATAAACATAAAATCTAGAAATATATGCAGGAGAAAAATCTCTACAATCTTAGGATGGATACAACTTATTAGGCATTATTGAAAAGCATGAACCATAAAAGAAGGCCAGTAAGCAAGATTTCACTAAGAGCTAAAGGTTATTCTCTTCAAAAGACACAATTAAGAAAATGGGAGACCTGCCAGGTGTGGTGGTACATGCCTATAACCCCAGCACCCTTGAAGGCTCAGGCAGGAAAATCAAGAGTCAAATCCAGCCTGGGAAAATTAATGACTTAGCAAGGCTTTTTCTCAAAATTAAAAAATAAAAAAAGGGACTGAGGCTGTAGCTCAATGCAAAGGCCCTGGTTCAATTCTAGCACTGTAAAAACCGAGACAAAAAGGAGCAGGTGCTCCCATCTCTCCCGGAGACCCCAAGCAGGACATGGTGTACAGTCTGCTTACTCCTCAGCCTAGAAGCTCCCACTGTGACCCTTGAACCATAGTCCCATCAGCAGGAGCTGAGACTGTCCAGGCAGGCATCCCATCAGCCTCTGCACAGTCAGCACTACCGGTGTCTCAGAGAGGAAACCAGCGGGCATGAGATGACAGCCAGGAGCCTCGGGGCAGGCACAGGCAGGACATGCACCAAGAAGAGTGGACAACCGTGGGAGACAGCCACAAATCTGGATAGTGGGTCCAGTTCCATCTCCATGGACACAGCCCACCACCATGAGGCTGGCCCCATAGCACCACACAAGACAGGTGGTGGTGCCAGTACCATGCGGCAAACTGTGCTGACGTCACGTTGGAGGCATCACCTAATCTTTGATTTGTGTGGTGCTGCAGACCCACCCCAACCTCAGATGGGTGGCACAGACCCCAGATTCCTGGGTGTCACCCCCAGCAGCTGGACCCAGACAAACTCTTAGCACCAAGCCCAATATACAGGAGGTGCTCCCTAAACAGAGCATCGCTCTGAGTAACCCTGCCCCGCACGTGCATGCATGCGGGTGTGTGCAATCACTGCCTGTGCCCACGCCTGGTCCACCCTGAGCTTCTGTGTCCTACCAGCCCTGGGCTCCACCGTCTTATTGGCGCCTTCCTCCATGAACACAAAGCGTCCTCCGCCGAAGTCCTCTAGGTAGTCAGAGAGATACAGCAGCGAGGTGTAGTCGAATGAGCCATAGGTCACCTGTAGGGTGAAGCCAGGAGCCATCAGGCCTGCTGCTTCTCCAGAAGGTAGGCGACAACCAAGGCCAACTGTCCTGAGACCTCATATACTGTGCCTGGGCCCTTCCCACCCCCACAGTGGGCATCTTCTGGGCATCCATGTTAGGGGACATAGCAGAGAGGTTGGCACAGGGCTGACTCCTGCCACAGGCACAGTATTGCAACAACTGCACAGTGTGCAGGGAAAATGGGTCTCTTGTCTCCAGATGTGGGGCAGACTCAGAGATTTTTGTGGTTTTTTTTTTTTTTTTTTTTTCAGTATTGGGGATTGAACCCAAGGCCTTTATACTGAGCTATATCCCTAGACCTTATTTATTTTCTTTCTTTCTTTCTTTCTTTTCTTTTCTTTTTTTTTTTTTTTTTTTTTTTTTTTTTTTTTTTTTTTTTTTGAGGCAGAGTCTTGCTATGTAGTTCAGGCTTGCCTCTAACTCACTGTGTAGCTCACACTGGCCTCAAACTCAAGATCTTCCTGCCTCAGCCTCCCAAGTGCTGGGATTACAGGTGTGCCCAGCTCTTTCTTAATTCTCTATTTTGAGACAGGTTTTCACTAAGTCCCTAAGTTGCCCAGGCTGGGCTCAAACTTGCAATCCTCCTGCCTCAGCCTCCCAGAGTGCTGGGATTACCAGCATGCCCCATCACCACTGGCTTATATTGTATATGCATTCAAAATAGTAAAATTTAAACAAAGTACACCAGGTAGAAGTTATAGCAAAATAGGTCCAACAGGGTAAGAGCTCACCAAGTTTCAAGCAGCTGTTTCACTGAAGCAAATGCCTGTGTTAGAAAACACACACAAGCTGAGTACAGTGGTGTACATCCATAATCCAGCCACTCATTGAGGAGGCTGAGGCGGGAAGAAACTAAGTGTGAGGCTAGCCCAGGCAATTTAATGACACCCTGCCTCAAAATTAGTGGGGAGAGGTACTAAAAATGGATGCAGCTTAGTGCAATGGCCCTGAGTTCAATCAGTGGATGGAAAGAAGGAAGGATTGAAGAAAAGAAGGGTCAGCAGATGTGACTTGGCTCCCTGATAGTAGAATTTAGTCATGGTGCAAGGGCAGAAAGGAGGGAGCCAGGAGAGAGCTGTCCTCCTGCCCCTTGCAAGGCCATTGTTTGTGCAGGTGGACACCAGTGAGGGTGCGCAGGGACGCCCGGGTAGCGGAAACCTCCTGCCTTCAGCCCCTGGGAAGGAGAGACAGCCGGAAAGCACCCCCAGTCTGTAGACTCTTCTGCTTGTTGGGTTTACTGTGTATACCTCCATATGGCAGAGGACGGACACAGAGCAGGCTGCCTGAAGACAATCCCACCTCGATCGTACCTAGAACCCTGCCCAGGGGCAAAGGGCCGCAGATGCCACCCAGACTTGGCTGGAAAGCAGCAGCCACACAGAGCAGACAGCACTGACACAGTAAGGCTCTGTGTTTCCTGGGCTTCCAAGTCAGCCGGCTCCGACATGAGGGTGGCAAGGGGTGAGAGACTCTGGGAAAGGACCTGGAAGCGGAGGACCTGAAAGGGGGCTGTACCAGCCATGCCAGCCATGCAGCGGGAACACCCTCCAACCAGAACCCGGAAGGAGTGGGGCCTGGACACTTGGGACCTTTCTCTTCCTCTTCTTTGCTCCTGGTGCTTTATCCTGAAGGATCCCAAGTCTCATGGAATTTGTCACTGCACAGACAGCCAAGAGAGGCCTGGCTCTGACAGAAAGGACAGGAGGGGCCTCTGGGGGCCAAGCAGGGTGGAACTAGTCCCTGAGAGGAGCTGGAAAGGGGTCCCCAGTTGTGCGCACCGACCAGCAGGGCCTCTGGCTCACTCAGCCTTACTTCTGGCTCACAGGGGGAAGAAACTCAAGAACCAGAGCAAAGCCAAAGAGACCTTAGTGTGGCCCAGCTGCCACCCATGGCATGGACTCCTCACAAGGGGCGAGTGGCCAGCCAGCAGGGCAGTGAAGGCCCCAAGCTAAAGTGACTCAGGAGCCTCCACTGGCAGTGAGGCAGGGCTGAGTCCGAGTCCTAGGCAGAAGAAGCTGTGGGCAGGTAATCCAGCTGGCATCTCGAAGGGGCTGAGCAGGATCCGAGCCTCACCACCCTCAGCATGTCCAGGATCCAGCTCAAAGGCTTAATGGACAACGAACCCAATAAGCATGGTCAACTCTCCAGGAAAAGGACAAATAGTAGATGCCAACCACAAAGTGACCCAGACTTTGGAATCACCAAACTGCCAATCTCTACCTTCTAACTGGAGCATTTAATCCACATACACACAGTACTGAGAAACAAGCAATCATACCTCACATCTCACATTTTGCTGCTTGTTTTCTAGATTTCTCATGTCTCTTTTTTTTTCTTTCTTTTCTTGCAGCGTTACTTTGCCCTGAGCTACAACATCAGCCCTTTTTATTTTGAGACAGGCTCTTACTCAGTCATGAAATTGCTCAGGGTGGGTTCAAACTTTCAATCCTCCTGCCTCGGTCTCCCAGAGTGCTTTGATTACAAATATACTCTTCTTCCTCTGTTCCCCTGCTATCATCTTCTTTTGTGTTAAACATTTTCTAGTATACTATTTTAATTTCCCTATCACCTACTTTTTACTTTATTTGCTTATTTTCATTATTTTCTAGTAGTTGTCCTAGAGATGTTAATAACAAGTTAATTTATAACAACCTAGTTCAAATTGATGCCAACTTAATTTCAATGCTATATAAGCATTTGTGCCTCTATACTTCACCCTTTTCCTTCTCTTGCTGTTACTGTTGTGTAAGTCCCATCAACACACACTGTGTCTGTCAACATAGACATAATTACTACTTTATGCAATTGTCCTTTAACTCAGATAAAAGAAAAAAATGACTTAGAAACAAAAATCTTCCACACTCACTGTGTGGTTCCTCTGCTCACCCATGCATCTCTCACACGGACCCCCGTCCTGGTGGCGTGCCTTTGTTCCTGGCCCAAAGATCCTCTACAGGATTCCTTATAGGGTAGGTTTGCTAGTGAGGAATTCTCTGTTTTAATGGGAATGTCTCAATCTCTCCATTTAAAACATACTTTTAAAACTTTAGATATAATCCATATATGATAAAATTTAACATTTAAAAATGTTTAATTCAATCCCAGCACTCAGGAGGCTGAGGCAGGAGGATTGCTGTGAGTTTGAGGCCAGCCTGGGCTACAAAGTGAGTTCAAGTCAGCCTGAATGCGGAGGGTGGGCCCCCTGTGCACGGGGAGCCTCGGGTGGGGAGCGCTGGTCTTTTGGGGTCTTCAGACCGGCGAGTCATTCCCGACCTCGTCGTCCCCCGGACGGAGGACTTCCGGCGCACAGGGAGCCTCGGGCGGGGAGCGCCAGTCTTCTGGCTGGCTAGCTTCCTGCCTGCTGGCTCCCGGAGGGTGGGCCATGCGGCGGCGAGCGCTATTGCTCGCTGGCCCTTAGGCCGGCCGCCGCCGCTCAATTGAGATCTATCATGACACAGAGAAACAGTGACACAAATGGCCCACCATGCACCAACAGCAGTTGCCCACCCACGGATGCGTGTGAATCATTGAAACTTTGAACAACCCCTGGGAATGCATGCCATACAACGGGCCACTCTTGCTCCTGCCATTGGGAACCAGAAAGGTCCAGAGTCAGCGGAGGAGCAGCTGCTGAACAAGGACTCAGAGAACATGAGAATGCAGAGCAAGCCCACGGAGTCAGAGGTCCTGTGGACTGAGGTCCCCAGAGCCGCTCGGAAGCTGTAAACCAGGAGGACCTTGCACAATACTTGCAGAGACTCATTGGAAGCCATTCTTCCCCTGACAGTACAGGCTGTGGTGGAGCTCCGGAGAAGTCTGCAGCAGGATTCCTGCTGACTGTGCTGACAGTTGGGGAGAGGACACTAACTGGTTGTGGGGTCCCAAAGCAATGGGAAGCTGGAGAGAAAAAGCTATAAAGAATGGCTTTCACCCCAGATAGCTCACTTGAGATGTTAGTAAGAATTGCCTCCTCAGTATTCTATAGCCATGATGAGGAGGAGGCCAAGGAGAGAAAACAAAGAGACTGAGAAAAAGCAGCTGCTTTTGCTGCACCACTAAGAGAAACAGATCCCAGGTCTGATTCCCGGGGCTCCAAGAAGAACTAGACAACTGCATTCATCTGCTACCACTGTTAAAAGCCAGGCCACCTCAAGAGGAACTGCCCTAAGAGGCCCCATGGGCCATGCCCTGGATGCAAAGGAGACCACTGGAGATCGGTCTGCCCTCTGAGGTGGAGGCCCCAGAGCTCAGACCCATGCTACCAGTTAGTCCAACAGGAATGAGAGGGCTTGGGGCATGGTCTGCCTTCTCCCTCTGGCCAGACCGTCATCTCCATCTAGGAGCCCTGGGTAATCATGACTATGGAGGAACAAGAAAACAGCCTGTTGCTAGACATAGGTGCAAGTCCCTCGGTCCTTCTTTTCAATCCTGGCCTTCCTTCCAGCCATCATACCTCAGTGAAAGGAGTCACTGGTGAGGAGGTAATATGCTATTTTTGACAACCCTTAGGCTGTAACTCCTTAATAGGTCCCTCTTGCATATCTCTGTCTTCCTGAGAAACCACTCTGAAGATACCACCACGTATTACAGCAGCCATTGATATTTTCCTACTAATCTATCCATAACTGTGTAAAGTTTGTAATGTTCCTATCCTATTTCATAAATGGATGTATGTTTATTATTATGTGTTTCCTACAACAACCATTGAGAATAGTTAATGATTTTTCAATAGGTCACTCATGTATAGCTCTATTTTCTTTAGAAGCCACTCTGAAGATACCAAAGTATAGTACAACAACTCTTGATAATCTCCTACCTCTTTTGTCTGTAACTCACTATTATTTGTCTATTTGTTTGCCTGAGAAACTATTTTGTAGACAATAATATGTAAAATGATAACCATTGATAATTTCCTACCATTTTGTCTGTAATTTGCTAAGTCCCCCCTATTATTATGTTATCCTTCTTTTATTCTTTAAAATAAGAAAAAAAAAAAGTCAGCCTGAATGCATAGCAAAACCTTGTCTCAAAAAGACAATCAACCAACCAATCAATAAATGTCTAATTCAGTGGGCAATCATTACAACTGTCTAATTCTAGAATGTTTTCATCACCCCAGAAGGAAGCCCCACACATAAGCAGCCACTGCCCAGTTGTCCCATGGCCCTGTAAACCACGAATCCATTTCACACCATGCCTGGCACTGTGCATCTGGTTTCACTTACTGCAGATAATGTGTCCAACATTCATTATGTTGTAACATGTATTAGCAATGAATTACTATTTATAGAAATGTATAAATTTTGGTTGAAAACTAGAATTTCATTTATTTATTTTCCAGTACTTGGAATTGAACCTAGGGCCTTCACACTGAGCTACATCTACAATTGTTCCCTTCCCCTCCCCCCACCACCCCTTTTCATTTCTTTTCTTTCCTTTTCTTTTTTCTTTTCTTGTACTGGGACTTGAACTCAGGACCTCACACTTCCTAGGGAGGTACTGTGCGGCTGTCCCCAGCCCTTTAATTTCTATTTTGAGACAGGATCTCACTAAGCTGCCCAGGCTGGGCTCAAACTTGCAATCTTCCTGCCTCAGCCTCCCCAGAGTGCTTGCATGACAGGTAAGCACCACCAGGATCAGCCAGAAAACCAGAATTTTAAATAAAACAAAGTGGCACCTCTAGAAATACGATTCCCCCTTCCCCAGGATTTGCTGCTCCTGCTGCTGCTATTTGCCTGTTTCACAACTCTTCTGAACTAGCCCAGAGAGGCCTGCGTTCTCTGGTATGAACAGTGCAGCCACAGGAGCCTGACAGCAGCTTTGGGTGTCCAAGGCCAGTGGGGAGTCAGGGAGGTGTTAACCAGGGTCCTCAATGAGATACCAGGTTTCTGGGAAAGCACCCCCTGAGATGGTGCCGCTCCAGCTGGCCTCTGGGCTCTGGGATTGACACTGACCATTCTAGTGGCCTTTGGTGCTTACAGCAGGGAGGACTGCAGAGGCCTCCTGGACATGCTGGACACAGACTGAAGCAGCTGCCGTAGCCATGCTCCTCTCCTTGAAAGGGCAGAAGTTCTCAGCAGTTCCATAGAAACCAGGGGGAAAAAAACCAAACAGGAGCTAGGCAACATGGTACACACCTGTGACCCTGGCCCTCAGGAGGCTGATGCAGGAAGATCGTGAGTTTGAGGCCAGCCTGAGATACATAGGAAGACCCTGTCTCCAAAAACAGAGAGAGAAAGAGGGAGAAGAGTAGGAGGTCCATGCTGCTCCGAGGCAGGTGGTGGTGCGGGGGCAGCAGGAAGGTCTGGGTTCTGAACAGAGGACCTCAGCAGGAGTCCACAGTGACTAAAGTCAGAGCAGGGACAATGACCTCTGCACATCTCCACAGAACCACAGAAAGTGCTGCAGATGACAGATGCTGGGAAGGAGTGGTCCTAGTGATAAATCCAAGGTTTGGCTAAAACCAAGCTGTGACTGGGTCGGAGGAACCAAGAGTCTGTGCCTCACAAAGGTGCTTCCAGGGGGGTCATGCAAGAATGCTCGCACCATCTCATTCATAAAATAATACCAGACAGACAGGCTGCCATTCGCAAAAAACAGTAATGAGCAGCGTATGTGGAATTTGAATCTCCTGCTGCCATTCTCAGCCTAGTGAATCATTCACTCAGCAAGTCTGAGGCACAAATGAAGAATCATGCCAGGGGTGGGTCCTGCCCCTCTCCCCCCATGACTGGGTTCCTGGGCTTACAGAGTCAGGCTCAGGCTCCCAGTGCCTCTGTGCCCAGCTGGGTGCAGATCCCCTCTATGACATCATTGGCTCCAGCAGGTACCACAGGACGAGTTGCTGGAGCCAGGCCAGACCCTGCCCCAACACCTTCCCCCACCTGTCACCCTGACAGCCAGTGGTCCTCCCTTAACAGGATGACAGGAGACTGAGTGACCAGGAAGGGGCAGAGGGGACCCACATGAGGGAGACACCTGTGAACCTCCCATAGCTGCGTGCTGGACTACGTAAGCACCGGATGCTTCTAGAGTGCAGGCGTGACCCTAGGACCTGTGGGACCCCCTCACATGGCGGCAGTAAGCCCTGTGTACCACCTGCACACGTTCCCAGACAGCCTCCGCAGTGACCTCATGTCTGACAAAAGCAGAACACAAGACACACCACACACACAGGAGACCACGCAGAGCAAGCGGTGAAGCAAGTAGCTCGAGAAAGCAGGTCCAGCACCCTGACCCTACTCCAACCCTCATAATGCCCACCCACCCCAGACATGGCAAAGGACCCCCAAACCACATGACAACGTGACCGCACACTGAGGAAGGAGTGCTGGATGCAGGCCACAGCACAGGGCAGAGGACACCCTCTCTCACAGTCCTGCTAGACACTAGGCAGGGCCCCCATAGCTCACAGCACGGCAGGGAAGAGCTTCACAGAGGATTGAGATCTGTGACCAGGTATGGTGGGATCCCCCAGGGTCTGAACAGAGCTGGCCTCTGGGGATGAAGGAAAAACAAGAGCATCCAGCAGGGAGGCGCACATCACTAGTCTGTGGTCTCAAGTGCTCAAGAGTCGAGGGCAGGAGAATCACAAGTTCAAGGCCAGCCTGGGCTACATAAGGGGACTTGTTGAGAGGGCAAGAGGAAGAAGGAAGAAGGAAGAAGAAAGAAGAAGAAGGAGGAAGAGGAGGAGGACAAGAAGAAGAAAAAGAAGAAGAAAGGGAGGGAAGGAGGAGAGAGAAAGAAAGAGACAAAGTAGGCAGAACACACCTCTTGGTAGGAAGGTAGAGTCCTGGGCCAGGAAGTCAAGAGTCATCCCCCCTGCTCATGCAGTCTGAGATCATGCATCCATTTGCTAACAACAAAGGATGGGGAACAGTGAGGCTGAGGCTATGTGACAAGGGCACCTGGCTGCCTGCTCTTACCAACCTTTCCTCATTTCAGAGTGCACCTAAAACCCAGAAAAGAAGACTCTAAAATTCTCAACATGAACACAACCGAGCAGAGGCCTGGACCCCCCAGGCAGAGATGGCAGCCATGGCTGCCCACAGGAAGGACGAGCCCCACAGGCGCTCACCTTGTCCACATGCGCGTGCCAATACTCGTCGTGGGCTGTCTGCGCCTCAGTGCTGTTTATGCGTGAGAAGAACGTGGGCTTGGTCAGGTATAGCGAGGATGCGCTGATGCCGAATGCCTCTGCGATTGTGAGCTGGACCTTCCACCGCACATCCCTGTGGAGGGTGTGGAGCGTCACTCAGGACCCGCCCATGGGGGTACTCCGCCGGTGCCCAGGGCCTACACACACCAGAGGGGCCAGAATGACGGCCCGCAGGCACACACATCCCCAAATATGTGCTGGTGGGAATCAAGGACCAGGTGAGATGACCACAGCACCCTCAGCGACTTTTCCAGGACATCCCGGGACCTGAGGAGGTCACTTGTGCTCTGCCTGAGTGGTGCCCACAGGGGGTGGCAGCCTCTTTCTGCAGACCGGGGCACATGTCTCTGGAGACTGGCACAGATGCAACACGTCAGACTCATGGGGGTAGCTGCCAGCATGGATGCTCTAAGTAATTCAGCAGAGCTGGTCCCCAGGAAGCTCTAAGGAGCCAGTTCCGGGAGGCTGGTGTGCAGGGCAGCAGGGCTGGAAAGACTAACCCAGACCACTTCAATGTCTACAAACCTCCCTACATATCATCTACACACGCACACAGATGCACACACATACACCAAGCTACCTGGACACTCTTATATACATACATGCCTTCCTACATACATACCTACACACATCATGTAACCCTACATGCATACCAGAGGCACACATGTACACACATGTATGCACGATACACACAATTACACAAAGTAATGCTCTGTGCAAGCATAGTACCAGCCTCTGTGCCCACCACACACATGCTAACCTATACACCTACCTGCATGCATACCTACACATACGTGCAAATACATATCAAGCCAAGTTGTCAAACCACTGCCAAGTGATCTAGTGCGAGCCAGACTGCCCATGCAAGACTTGAATGCTTCCAAACCACTCCCGCCCCCTCAACACAGGCATCAAGGACCAAATGGCATTGCCACGGAACGGGAAAATTAAAATTTTAAATTAAAGCCTGCCAAGAAAGCCTGGCCAGGGTGCCCACCAAGACCAAGCAGACATGTCCAGCAGGCCCGACAACAGATCATTTCTTACTTTGTGTAAGCCCTGTCTTTACTGCCTTTGTATCATTTATGACCTTGTAATGTAACCTGAAATGTTTAAACTCCCTTAGCAACCCAAGATGTCACCTGCCCCTCCAATCACAATGCGCCAAATCTGCCTTTGTCCCTCCCCTCTCGCCTTCCCCATAAAAGCCCCAGAACCCTGCCAGGCAGGGTTGATTCTTTGGGAAAAATCCCAGTCAAGGCTCCTTGGTGCTGTTTCTTCCCATGTTTGGTCTGTTTTCTGTAACACCATGAGACAAGGCTCACTCACAGCCGGTGTCCAGCGCTCTCGCTGGCTCCTTCCACTCCTGAACACCTAGCCTCAGGGAGCTTCTGCTGAACTCACAGCTACATTCAAAATGTTCCACCCTTCAGTCGGGTGCAATGTGTGTTCAGTGTCTCTGAGAGCAACAGAAGCAGAGAAATTATTTTTGGAAATGTCGTGTATTTTGCTGGGGTTTTTTTTGAGACAAGGTCTCACTGTGTAGTCCAGGCTGGACTTGAACTCACAGGAATCCTGTTTCAGCCTCCCAAGTGCTGGGATTACAGGTGTGTGCCACAACGCCCAGCATGTTATTTTTCCTGATTTTTGTCATGTACAAATTCTAAAGCTTTGCAAACAGCATTTAATAAGAGTTCAGCAAGTTGAAGGAACTTAAAAATTTGTGGTAGTCTTCAACTTTGTCATCAAACAAATGCACTTTCACATAATGCATCAGACAATCTAATAGTTCTAACCAATACTTTGTTTTGCTCCAAACAGCAGATCATTTTCTTTTTCTTTTTGAGATAGAGTCTTACTATGTGGTTCAGGCTGGCCTTGAACTCACAGCGATCCTCCTGCCTCAGCTTCCCAAGTGCTAGGATTATAGGCATGCACCACTATACCGTTTAGATCCTTTTTCAGTACTAGGGATTGAACTCAGGGCCCCATGCATACTTAGCAAGCACACTACCACTGAGCTACATTCCTAGCCTTTTTCATTTTGAGACAGGCTCTCACTGAATTGCCCAAGCTGGGCTCAAGCTCGCACTCCTCCTGCCTTAGCCTCCTGAGTACCTGGGATATAAGTATGTGTCTCTCACCTGGCCCATTTTCCACTTCTATAATAGGCCCTTGTTTTTTCTTTTCAAATCTCTCCTTTTACTTTTGTAGGTGCAATCACCTGACAACTTGTCAAACAGAAGCCAACCTTAACGAACTCTGCTATCCTGGAACCCTCATTCCTCAGTGCCCATCGTGATGTCCCTAGGGGCCAGCACTCTAGACTGTCCACAGAACAAAAATGATCCTCTGTTTGTCACTTCTGCAATTTCTGCTTGTGGGGCTTCTAAGTCCTCTCTGATGTTCACTCGGCGAACAGTGGAGGACACCTTCTCCGCAGCATCCAGTGACGCAGGGCCAGGCTAAACTCCCCAGTATCACCACAGAGCAATCCCAGGATTCCAGCAATTGCTTCACACTGAGATGCTCTTCCCCAACATGAACCACAAGGAATGAGGACTTCTGTGCTTCCTCTCAGCTCTGTGAGATATATAGAGTCATGGCAGCGCATTGTGGGAACTGCTGAAACCCTCTGTGAGGGGTGAGAAGTTCACTGGAGACTGGCTTGCCCAATCCCCCTGCAGAGTCTCTTTCTTGCTTCTCTTAATGTTTTGTAGCTGTGGAGGCTATAAGGGAGATTACACGGCATTCTGCATTGGAAATACTATTTTCACAACTAAAAATACTCAATTGCTTTTAATTATAGCTCTGTAAGTTTCCATTTGCCTTACAAACACTGATATTTTTGGAAGCTTTAACTATTTCAAATTTTTTATTGTGTGAGACTGATTGGCAACATCCTTGCCTTTTTTTCTCCTTGATCTTCATCTGAATCCTAATCTTAACAGAACATCTTAGACAACCCAATGAAACTGGCATTTAGCATTTTCCACCTTAATCCTCTTGCACACTTCTGCAGTAGCACTCATGTCCCAGGGATGATCTCCTCACTTCCTGTCACCCCGGAGACGCTGACCTTCCTTTCACACTGATTCCTGGTCACTGCAGCCCTGGCTCAGTGTAAGACCCACAGCTGGTCCCGCTGCAGCCACAGCGGGACCGTCTCTGCTTTCTGCAGCTCAGGAGGTTCACAGCCACAATATTCAAGCAGGACATAAAATCCAGCTTTGTTTCTCCTTCATTCTGGGTGCTCGTGTTATGTTTCAGAAACTGTTGAGCTTACACATACCAAAATATAGCCACACACTTTCTCTGTGAGCAAGCATGTACACACCAGCAGTAGGCACAGTGAGTCAGCCAGAGAAAATGTTGCACAGAGAGTCACCTGGGACAGTCACGGCCAGGCTCTCAGCTCAGCGCAGCTAAGCACAAGGTGGAGCCCTTGAGAGCAGCAACCAAGGCCCCACTGGCCCTACCCCTGCACAACAGCCTGAATGAGTGAGTTTCCACCACACTGTGGCACTGAGCAACACCATACTGCTGCTGCTCCTCATGTACGGCTGACCAGGCTGGGCTTACCAGCCATTTCCCTGGAGACGTGTTGGGGTGCCATGTCAGCTGTGGGGGTAGATGTGGGCAGAGGTGAGTGATGCCCTCATTGGGAAGGCCAGGTCTGAAGGGTACAGGAGGGGCCCTCACAGTGACAGTACATGGTGTATCTCCACCACAGTTCATACACAACTTATTTGGTGTGAAATTACACAGAACTTGGCGTTCACACATGAATGTATGCAACGAGGCTGAGAACCCCACAGAACCTCTGGGCTCTTCCCATGCTTGTTGTGGGGATGGGTGTCACACGCTAGCTGGGCAGTGTGTTGGTGGTCGAGCTAATGGGGTGGCAGAAGCTGGGATCTCCCTGCTGTACTTTCAGGGGTAAGTAACAGGTACATACCTTGTAATCTCTAAATGAAAAGTTCAATTTTAAACAGTCCTCAGCAGGTGTCCCACCTCTAGGTAAGGGCCGTGCCCGACACACAGGTCCCTGGCGTGAGGTAGATGCTGGGCTCACCAAGAGAGGCCCCAGGGCCACCCAGGTGCTACTGCAGAGCTGAGACCCACCTGGAGCCAGGCTGGCTTCCAGCCCACTCTGGTCTGCACCCCCTGTGACGGTGTGGTGTGGCCTCAGAGGAAGCCAGAAGCTTCTGGTTGCCCCGACCCCTCCTCCTGCTGCTCACCGGTACAACTGGAAGTCCTCTTCAGAAAATACAGCTTGTATTTTATCCCCAAAGTATCTGCGAAAAGATAAGGAACATTAGCCAATGAAACATTTTACTAATCTCTTGTTTCCTTAAAGTTAGTCTTTCCTCAACAAAACAGCTGACCCCTAAAAATGAATTCATCCCATTATCCTAGAGCTGCTCAGCTTCTACCATAATTCCTGTGCCATAAGAGGGTGGGGAGCCAGGCATGTCTATAATCACAGCACTCTGGGAGGCTGACACAGGAGGACTGTAAATTTAAACCCAGCCTGGGCAACTTAATGACTTAGTGAGATCCTGTCTAAAAAATAAAAAATGAATGGGCTGGGGATATAGCTCAGTATGAAGGATTTGTACGAAAGGGAAGAAAAAAAAAAAAAAGGAAAAAAACTGGGTAATCTCTGAGGGTTTTTCAGCCTTCACAAGCACCTGAAAGTCTTCAGACCTCCCTGGCAGCCCAGCCTGCAGCCCACAGGCTTCCTCTGCCCTCCCTCTCTGAGCTCTTCCTATAGTTCCATCCCAGGGGCCACAGTAGGCCCAGAACATGACACCAGAGTCTCCCCTAAAGACCAAGGACAAGGACCCTGCCCTGGAATAGGCTCTAAGAAACTTGTCCCCAGCTCACCTAAGCCGTTGCCCCTGACCAGGAGCCACCATCCCCTCAGCCCTCTGGACATCCGAGGCCTAGAACACGCCAGGCACTCACTCAGCTGCTCTCAGGCCCGCCCCTCACCTGTACAGGTTCACAAAGTGCTTCCCGACAGATAGCGCCCCCGAGTGCAAGTCCAGAATAGATGCCTAGAAAAGATGTGTGGGGGCTAAGACAGGGTGACCACTGCTTTCAAAGCCCCCCAAGTTAAACCCAAGTCACTGAGGTCCCAGGTCTGTCCAAAACCACTTGCTCTCTGATGCCTGAAGAAGGGGCCTGGGGCTCTGGAGACTGTGCACAGACAGGCTCTCAAAGGCACTGTGCCTCCTGCAGCCTGTGGAGAGGCCTCCACAGGCCTCTCCACCTTCCTTTTGTACCTTTCCTTCCCTCTCTCCCTCATCTCCCCACCCCAACCTCTCTCAGCTCTGCTGGACTGACGGACAGGCATGATACACCATGTGTAGAAAGTATGCAGTGTAGGTCTGACATGGGCACACCCATGAAACCATAGTCAGACCATAAATGTGTCCATCATGAATCTCCTCACACTGAATCTCACCCTGAACCTCCTCACATCCCTCTCTGCAGCTACCTCCCAGGAACAGGGGATCAGTCACATTTTCTAGTGTGAGGTGAGGGACACTGTCCGGCATCCACTGCCTATAAGAAGGCCAGAGAGTGGTTCTGGCTGGGTCTGGGGCCAGTGGGGCTCTGCACACGCTAGCCATAAGGCCAAGTTTATGTATATTCTCAAGGCTCTTGGTGAAGACCTCATGTGAAATCCCCAAGTCATAACTTTTTAAGGAACTACCACCCACCCTCAAGTCCTTCCCTACACCCTGGGAGGAGAGCAACCATGACACTAGCCAGATCAGGTTACCTGAATCAGGTCGTAGTCGCAGAGTCCAGATGGATACACCACTCAGGCCCACAGCACCCCCACTGTGGGTGACAGGCCCACAGTGCCTGTGGAGCTTACAGGTGACAAAGCATCTGAGTATCTTCTGCTTGGTTCGGGCTCAGCCTTCCTCTTAGCTCCTCAGGCTCTCTTGTAGCCAGGACTTGTCCTTGGTGCCTCACTGGGTTACTGATCCCCCCTCAGCTCCCTCACTGACACCTTCCTGGCCACCATCTCCCCACCTGGAGCAGCTAATATGACCATGTGACCTGAGGTCAGGCAGGCTGTGTGTTGGTGGGGCAGCAAAGGCCCTGCATGCACATCACCTCCCCTCCAGGCAGCAGGGGTGGAAGGCAGAAATGGACAGGCAGAAGCCAGATTCAACTCACCCCTCCATCAGATCCGCCCAGGGAGAGCCCCTTCTCTGCTACTCTGTGGGGGAAAACAACACAAATCAGAACGCAGTGAACAGAGTCATCTAGAAGGTGTCTAGGCAGAACACAGATAAGCATAAGTAACGTCAAGCTACTTGCTTCTGCTCTGTAAACAAACCTGCACACCTGAAGGCTCAGCTTTCAAAGCCAGGCAAACAGGCATCATGTCACTTTCTCGCCTGTGACATGCAGCCCAGCTTAGAAGCACTGGACTCCAAACTTCAATACCAAGCATGAACATGGTCAGCAGCCAGTGGCGCCAGACTGCTCCAGTGGGGTGGGGGCTTTGATCCTCCCCACTCAGGACAGGGAGACACTCAAGTCAGGCCAGTGAGGACCACCTTGCTCAAGAACGAGCAGCTTTGATGAACACTGAGGCTACACAGGCCCTCAGTAAAACACCCTAACCCCACTGCCTACAGGACAGTGTTGCCAGAGAGGACAGCCATGAGAAAAGGCTCATGCCCCTGGGAACCCCTCGAGGCCCAAACCAATTCCACACATTTAACCAGAGTCTAACCAGCTGGTGGGAAAAACCAAAGCTTGAAGATCATAATTTAAAAATCTCAACAGGATAGTTAGACATGCTGCACGAATGTAATCCCAGCACTTGGAAGGCTGAGGCAGGAGGATTGCTGTGAATTTGAGACCAGTTTGGGCTACATAGTGAGTTCAAGTCCAGCCTGAACTGTAGAGGGAGACCTTGTCTCAAAAAAAAAAAAGTAAACAAAATAAAATCTCAACAGGGAAAAATGCAGCACCCACTGCTTTCCAAGTGAGCATCTGTGCACCTTGGTGAGGGTAGTGAAAGGACAAAAGCCACCTGCTTCAGAGCAGACACTGAAATGTCTGTGCGGCTGCTGGCTGAGGTTGGGAAGCACAACTCCGTACCACAATCCAGCATCCAGGCTCCTGCAGAGTGGGCTGGGTCCTTGGGCAGAGAGGAGCTCAGGTCAAGCGTCTGGAATGTTCTATCAGCAGGGGCTTCTCAAGGGCCCTGGCCCATCTCATGGACACCTGCCCTGCCCTTGAAAGCACAGGAGGTACCCTCATGGGATGTAAGGCCCTAGCCCACTCTCCCATTGCTACTTTAAACCTGACCCACAGATGCCTAGAGCAGAACACTGAGCCTCCTTACCTGCGAATGCGCTCTGCTTCCTCCCTGGAGATGACAACATCAGTGACACCGCGGCCACACTTTCTGGGCGTGCAGCCTACAGGGATGACAATTAAGATGCAAGGCTTACTTCTAAAGCTACTGTTCTGGGACTGTGGGGTTGCATGGCCCTCCCACAGGACAGAGTCGGCCAGTGCGGCCAATACCCTGGTAAGATGTGAACTCCAGACAAGCAGCACAGCTCCTCAGAGGCCCCTTCACTGCCCCAGCTCCCAGGAAGCCATAGAAGCCTCCAGACCCAGCACCACCAGCACCCTTTAAAAGTGCTGGCTGCAGCTCTGAGAGCTTGTGCGCACCATGGGAGTTCCTCCTAGGACTCAAAGAGAGGCATGGAGCTCCAGCCACTGTCCTCCATGGGGCAAAAGCCTGGGCACCCTGTGCCTTCATTCTCCCTGGACCCCAGGAATCTACAGACAAACAGGAAGGAGGCTGAAAACCTCACATGGGGACAGGGCCAGGGTAGGCTGGACGGGAGAAGGGGGCCATGGTGGGGGCATGGTGGATAAGGTCAGGGCTATGACATGAAGGAGCCTAGATGCAGTATAGCATCAGAGGTGACTCCAGCCAGTGACCAGCCCTTGCATTCTGGCTACAAAGGGCAGACCTGCTCCCCAACCCAAAGGAACTCACTCATCCTGGTGGAGACGGGAACCTGTGACTGCCCTGGGTCACGCTGGGTTAGCCGAATTGCTGCTTGCTTCTCATCCCCCACCCCTATCCCCTGATTCCTGCCTGGAAATGAACTTGGAGCCAGAGGGTGCTGCCACTGCCCTAGAACATCTGCATAAAAGCCACAGCACCACACTAGGGGTTAGACTCTGGGGTCACAGGTACTGGCTGCCCACAGCTCCTTTCAAGAAAGAAAACCAAGCTTCTTCTTGACTGTTTCATCAGGCGGAGGGCCATAGTTACACACATCTCAATAATGCTACCGGGGATGGGGATATAGCTCAGTGGCATAAGGGCCTGCCTGGCAAGCACAGGTTATGAGTTCAATCCCCGGTACCGAAAAAAGAAAAAAAAATAATGCTACCAACAGAGATGCTTTACTTCAAAAACAAAAGGCCAGGTGTATGTTTTCTATTAGGTGAGGTGGTGCATCCCTATAATCTCAGCCCTCTGGTAGGCTGAGGCAGGAGAATCAAGCTCAGTCTGAGGAATTTAAGATCTTGTTTCAAAATAAAAAAATAAAAAAGGGCTGGAATGTAGCTCAATGCAAATGCTCTGGGTTCAATTACCAGTACCACAATTTTAAAAACACACAAAAAAACACAAAAAGCAGAGGTACAGCAAGGATCACAACACCAACCAACAGTAACAGTGTGCTTCCGCCAGGACAGGCATGAGAGCCTGACTCAGTAAAGGTCACGAGCAGGTGATGATGTCATGTCTGTGGGCACAATCTGCAATCACACACTCCCAAGGATCAGTCTGTCAGGGTTGCCTGCCTCCATCCTGGACAGGGGGCTTTCAAGACAAGCCACCCACCCAAACTAGGGACCTGTTTAACAGGTGAGCAGTCCACCCTCACTCTGCTCGCCCAGGGGACAGGAGGAGGGAAGCAGGGGGGGTGGCGGCCCACAGAGATTACAGACTTTACATATTCCCTTACTTTCTACTATGGAATATGCGTAACATTTACCACCCTGACCATTTCTCAGTGCACAGTTTGAAGGCAGTATACATACACACACATACACACACATACACACACACACACACACACACTTGCATGCACGCACACAGTGCTGTGCAGCCATCAAATGGTCCCTCCCCAGGGCTTCCCATCTTGCCAAGTGAAATCCTGTCCCATTAAACAATATTTCTAATGTTGATAAATTATTAATTGAGCAAGAGAGGATTTTGTCCTTAGTACAAACTATCAGGAAAGTATTTTTTTGTGGCAGTAGGTTGAGGCAGGAGAACTACTTGAACTTACAAGTTTTAGGCCAACCTGGGCAACACAGAAAGATCATCTTATAAAAAAATATATGGAGGGGAGGGAGCGAAGGAGAGAGAGAGGGCGCAAGCAAGCGAGTACCAGCCAGCATGGACGTTTCCGGGAAAGGTCTGGAGACAGAGTGCCCACACGACAGGAGCACAGCTGTTTCCCAAAAGGCCCTTCCTCCAAGGGAACCCTGCCAACACAGCCCTGCCGCTTTCCTCTTCTCTGTGTGCTGGGTTCCCAGTTCCGCACTTTACCACAGCGCCCCTTGGTGGAAGAACTTGGCAATCTTTCCTTGGTTCAACTCCAAAGCATCACTTTGAATAAAAAAACTAATGAATTCTGTTCTAAAAACACAGTTGCACATGCTAGGCCTTAAAAACGGGAGTGCAGCTTGGTGGTGTGGAATGCTTGAGGACATACAGCAGCCAGAGAAGCCCACAGGTGCCCAGTGTAGGGTGTGTGCTCAGGGTGCCAGCCCTGTCCCAGCCTGGTGGCCCTGGCACTAGGGCTCCTTCCTCCTGGCCTTATCCAGTGCCATCCATCACTGGGCACAGAGCTGTGACTTGGGGCCCAGGACACATGATGGGGAGGGCCTTCCACCAGGGACATTTAAATCATCATGTTTTCTTGACATCCTCTTCGTTTAGGTTCCAACTTTCTCTTCTCATCTTTCTTATTTTGTCACTGGACACCACCACTTGCTAAACCACTGACCACACCTGGTGGTATCCTAGCTGCACTCCCATGCCAGGTGTGGGCTGGCATACCCAGGGGAGGAAATATCGCTGCCCATACATACCACTTCCAACCTGACTTCCACCCATTCATCCAAGCAAAAGGCAACGCTGAATCTCATGTCAGCCTTTCTCCTTTCTCAACCCTCATGGGATCCACAGCACAGTACCTTCGAATCTTCGGTGGCCATCATAGTCCTCAGAGCAGGGCACTTCAATGAACCTGCCTTCCAGGACCTCGCCACGGTGGGCCAGTACCTCGGCAACACCATCATCGGCCCCCAGGCTGCTCCAGATCAGGATCGAGGCCAGGGCAATGCCAGCCCCCAGGCCCAGGGTCTTCAGCCACGCCCTCCAAGCCTCCCTCAGCTCCTGGTCCTTCTTGGTGCTAAGAACAGAAAACACAACCACCATCACCAGATTGTCGCTGCTGGTGTTGTGCATGCAGATGAGACCCAGCTGCAGCCAGGGCCTGAGTGTGGCTTAAACCCAAGGCCCGGCTTTCCATGGTGCCCGCACTGGGTAATGGTTTTTAGAAAACGCTTAGGACAAAGTTCTGAGTGACACACATTTCAGGATGTTTTTCTTTCTGGATAAATACAGCATCCTATATTGATCATTCTCTTTTTCTTTTCTTTTCTTCTTTTTTTGAGCCCAAGTTGGCCTCAGCCTCTCAGCAGTCCTCCCAAGTGCTGGGATTACAGGCATGCGTCACCATACCCAGCTAACCATTCTTTATTAACAAAAGCTATTAGTGTTTTAGGAAATTTATGTTAACTGGAAATTTTTTAAATGTATTGATTGCATAACTAATATCATTAAAGGAAAATGAAAGATACAGGTTTATACTTGAAATATTCTTTTGGTGAGATTTGTTTTAGGGAGAAACTGGAATATTTATAAAAAATGTTTAGGTTATTCATGCTTAATAAAATCATAGTGCTGGGCATGGTGTCA